>NW_009592737.1:0-29847 GCF_000690535.1 Cariama cristata
GCAGTTCTTCATTCTCCCAGTCCCTGACTTTGCCTTCTGTGACTTGGGCGATGTGGCTGGAGCACTTGCTGGTGAAGAGCGAGACAAAAAAGTCACTGAGTACCTCAGCCTTCTCCATGTCATGGATAACCGGGTCTCCCATTTCCTTCCAGAGATGGTCCACATTTTCCCTAGTCTTCCTTTTATTGCCGACATACCTACAGAAGCTTTTCTTGTTGCCCTTGATGTCCCTGGCCAGATTTAATTCTATCAGGACTTTAGATTTCATAACCTGATCTCTGGCTACTCAGACATTTTCTCTGTATTCCTCCCAGGCTACCCGTCCTTGCAGCAAGCACCTTGTTCTGCAGCAAGTACCTCTGAACTTTTCTCTTTGGCTTTTCTCATGAAACAGCAATCATCAAAGCAGTGTTGCAGAACTGGGGTGTAACTTCAGAGCTTTCTGTGTCTGGTCTTTTAGAAATGTAGAAATACCAACTGACATAAATTCAGAAGTTTTAGAATCCCCTTCAGGAAAGCTATCAACTTCTGACATTTCTAGTCACTTTTTTACAGCTCAAAAAGAGATTGAACTCTTTTTGCAGCTCTCCTGTCAATGTTCATACAATGTTATCTTGATAGAATTCCAGGGAATGATAGTCTTGATTTGTTTGACTCTATTTTTTTTTTGTTTACATAAAACAGTAGGAGTTTTCTTTTTCTAGCTGACTCAGTGCATAAAAAGAGATTGCTACTGTTTCTAGGCAAATGAGTCAAAAAGTCTATACCATCCATCCTGTCTTCATGGTAGAAGGATCTATCAGTTATCAAAACAATTTATATATGACCTATCATTTATTTTTTGCTAGTTAGGCATAGGTGAAAATGTACGTTCCTGTCTTGTGACCTTTTTAAGAATATTTATTTCTGTATTCATATACTGTTTCTCAGATAGCTATTGTTCCATGCCCACCCCCACCCCCTGAATTTTTCTCCAGTTTTTAACAAAAAACTCTCAAACTGGAGATTTCCTAAAAAGAAAAAAAAAAAATCAATCACTGCTTGATAGATAATGCACAGTGGAGGAGAATGTTTGAACGTAAATCCTGTTTGGCATTTCTCTTACATTCCAAGGAGATGATTTAACCACTGTACTCTTCTTTTTACAGTTTCAACTTGAGTATTTCAATTGTCTGGTTTGTAAAGCGACTTCTCACACAATTACATCAACACAGTGAAGGCAAGAGTGAGTGTGGGTCAAAGGTTGATGCAGAGAGATAGGGAGAAATTTTTAAATGATGGAGAAGAGAAGCTGCAATCTTTGTCCTCACATGTATACAGGACCAAAATTTCTCCTTATACACAAGGAAGCCCTTTTTTGATAGAAGCTGTATTAAAAGTATGGAAAAATCTGTGGGTTTTTTCTGTGTTCCTCCTCTCCTCCCTCCTGAACATAACATTTTCTGATGAAATTTTTTTTGTTGAAAAATTCATAAACATTTCTAATACCAAACTATCCAGCTCAAAAGAAAATGCATGTAGTGAAATTTGGTTTTCTCAGTCAACTGTTGTATCAGACATTTTCACATGAATCTATTTGATAGGGTGTATGGGGAAATCATGCAGGTTATATTATCTAATTTCTAGTGATGGGCAGCAGGAACACTTAGAAGTTTCTACGGTGCTGTGGTCCTAATCTATAACTGTGTTTATATGAGTAGCATTTGTCATGCTGAGAGGTAAATCCAGTGTCATTGCATGGGTTATCTTACAGGTTTTAGTGTAGAATTTTTCCCCAATGATCAATTTACTTGGATTATGAAGCTGGCTTGCTGCAACAGGATATTTGCAAAATGGACAGAACCTAATAGGATGTATAAGACTCCCTATGTTTAGGAAGGAGGATGTATACTAGCCTCCCTCTAGAAGATGTGAGAAATGGCCTCCATTCACTGGGCAAAACTCACAGTTGCTCTAATGAACATGTAAAATTGCAATTGTTAATCGAACTCTGTAAAAAGCTGGATGTTGTAGAAGTTTTTTGCATGAATAGGAATGTTAAATAACCTAAAAGTTTTGCAATAAGCTTCAAGAGAAACTTGCTGTCATGAAGATTTTTGTGGATATTCTTGTGCGCAATGATGTGTGTCTGGATTACTGCTAATGCTGTAAGAAGCACAACTGAGTCAACTTAAAGTTTCTTAGTGAGTTGAACCAAGGGATGTTAGCCAAACTTGCCTGCTGACAATAGCATTACAAGCTTGTTTTTCTAGTTAAGATTTAACAGTATTTGCATTTTCCTTGGCACTATATTAATTAAAAAACTGTGATGCTGCCCAAGATGCAGATCAAGTCCAGCAAACAGGAAAGAATGTGAATTATAACTAGGCTATTAACCCAGATGAGAGCAATAAGACATTCTAAGCCTATGTTCTATTTGAGTTCTGGGCTTTGAAATTCTTGTTAACTCAGAACAAGATTGAACTGTAGTCTTTGGTCTGTTTCAGGTAATTCTGATTCCAGTATAGAAGGTCCTAAATCAATTAATATTAACACAGGTAGCTAAAACAGCTAGCTTGGATCATATTCTCCTTACATTTTCAGACATCACTAAAGCTGTATTTAGAAACTGAAGAATTGCTTGGACCATAGTGACTCGGAAATTGCAGGTGCCCAAGAAACTGCTCGTGACAGGAATGACCTCCTTTAAACTAAATGATCTCAGAAGGGGTTACAGGCAAATGTAGAACTCTGCACTGAGCTGACTAGCTTCTATCTCAGTGGAGTTTAATCAGGTTGAAAGAGTGAGAGCACAGCCAGGCAATTGTGAAAACCTTCCTTAAACTTGTGAGATTCATTAACTTCAATGCTGTTCCTAATGGTGCCGCTGACAGGAATGACACTGCTCAAATCACTTCATTTACCTTTATAAGAGATTCTTTGTTGTACAATTGCAAAGAGTTATTAGAAGATCCCTGTTTCTTACTGGTTTGTAGTGTGCATAAGTAGGAAAAAAAGTAAAGCTAAGCTGTTATTTTTTATAGCAATTTACATGAATGACCATCATGCTACTTTAATGGACGTGTATGTGAACATAAATCCTAGAATGATCTGTTTCTATGTATTTCCACCTGAAATACTTTTTTGAAAAATAGTAATAGTTTGTATCATCTAAAGTTCTAGGTATATTTGAGAGAATGAACCCAAAATTCAGTACTTTTCTGATACTTTTATACATATGAACTTAATTGTAATTTTTTTGTGCCATCAAAGTTCTTTGCAGTTTCTCTAGTCCTGTTTTCTCCCCACTGGCTTTACTGGAGATTGAAACCTGTATTGTTAGTGTGTAGTAGCTCATTTTTCATTCAATCAGGTGGTCTTGGTGCAACCAAGAAATGAAGGAAATAGTATGGAATGGGAGAATGGGCCCTAACACATTCAAGTATATTTTAAGGTGATGGTTTGGTTTTTTTAAACGTGGTAATTAAAACTAAATAACCTTTAGACCATACTTGAATCCAGTGAGATTTGATTTCAAAGTTACTTTAAAGGAAGTTCTGTATCTAAAAAATGTGTTCTGTTAATTTAATGGTTTAATACATTTAAATTAACAAAGTAATTTGAAAGAAAATTACTTTGCAATCTCTTTGAAACTTGCTTCTGTTGGTTTCTAATGGGACTTGAATTCTTTTCCAGATGTAATCTGTTTCCAGAGGGTGGCTTCATGTTGCAATAATCCTTCTCATTACATTTCAAGGACTTAACTCCTTTTTTCCATACTAACATACTCTTGGCAACTACTACATAGCAGTTTCCTGTTTCAGTAGATGCTGCTTTCTAAAAACAACACTGAACCTCTGTGAAGCTTGCCTAAGGGCACTTCTTGATGACTAAACTGAGGATTATTGACTATCTGCAATGTTTCCAACGTGCAAAAGCGATCTCGAAATCTCAGGGTTTGTTTGCATTTCCTGAACCTAAGAAAAATATCTAGGGTGTTGGAGATCAAGGATGAGAAAACAGATTTTTTAAGAAAAGGCTGAGTAGGGCTGCAGCACTGCTCGCTTAAGTCAAGAAGTCTGTATGCAGTATTTCCAGATTAACGGTTCAGAACCCTGCAGTACACCTTGGGAGAAATCTTGATTGTTTCTTGCTATATGAGAAGATTGTTTCTAGTGCCTGATGCTGGTGCATAAATGTCTGGTTTATAGTGTATTTAGAATTACTGCTGCTCCTCAAACACAGTGGAGATGGTATACCTTAGTGCTTTTCTATTTCAGTGCTGTTTTAAAAACTGCATTTAAGTAGATGTAGCTGATTCTGCAGTGTCTGAAAGGACTAAGCCTGCAGGGTGTCTCATTAGACTGTTTATGTGTTTTTGTTTGGATTGGAAAAGTAGTACAGTGAAAGGGGATGTGACAAACTTGCCTTCTTTTGTAACTGGAAAGGTAGTTGATGGGCTTCCAGTAAAATGACCGTTCCACTTTAACTGAGCAGTGTCAGAAAACAGTCTTGTCCCATCAAACATGAAATATTACATTGCCTTTATTGATTTGGTCTGTGTTTTTATATATTGATTCATTTAAAGAATAAAGATCGACAGCCATGTATGATAGGAAAAATGACTGCAGAAGCTCTGAAAATAGTTATCTATCTTAGACTAATTTAGAGAGAAACACTTTTTCAGTATACCACTTTTTGATGAGTTGCTCTGTATATTCCTCTGTTAATTCAGGAGTTTGCGTTAACTATGTTCTCCTTCTTCCCCACCCGCCTGCCCCCCAATGTGGTTGGGCTGCCATCCTTGAAGCTAAAGCATGATTCAGTCTTTGTATGTCTTCCTGTTGAGCTCAGGTCCAGCTGATCAGTGAGTTATGACTAGCGGATCCCTGGTGGAGGCTATGATTGCCTTGACAGCTGTGTGCACCAATTAGAGGAGAAACAGCTGCCTTTTGTGTTCTTTGTTCTGGGCGTCCTTTAAAGACTGGCCTTGTGTCAGAGCCTGTTTGCGTGTCATTACCTAGGTAGCCTAAAATAGTTGGGTGCGTGCAAGCTCCCGGCATACTCAATGGTTTGTATTCTCCTTCATTTAAAAAAAAATAATAAAAAATTAAAAAAAATCTGTTCTTCAGTTAACTCTATCACTTATATTGCTGCATTGCATATGGTTTGAAAAGAGATGATTGGCCAATAGCAGTCCACGTTATGGAAAGTGATCCTTTCTGAGCGAAGTGTGAGAATGGTGTCTTTCAATGGAAAGATGTTTTCCCTATTAGTGTCTAACGGTTCTGCAGTTATATGGCCTGTGATGCAGATGCTCACCCATGTGTTTATACAAGCTCCATAAAACAGGATGCTCAGAAATGTAGAGGAAAATGTGGAATAACTATGAATATGCACAGACAGCCACTGGCAGTTCTTCCTACTTCTGACAGTGAGAAGCAAAAGAAGTTCTTGCTAAAAATCCAAGTCAGAGAGTGTTAAAATTGGCATTTATATACAGCCAACAACCATATGTTAGGTACAACTGAATGGTAGAAGTCTAAATTAAGCCAGTAGTTAAACTTAGAACTGTGATGAATATAACACATTGAATTAGTCATGTGCTTTGTCCATTGAGGAAAAATGTTAATATTTAATCTGAATTAGTTTTGAGTATCTCAAATGCAGCTTTAGACTGCTTTGCAAATCATACTTTAAGGACCTGGAGTAGTCCTCATCCTGGTTACAAGCGTTTTAGCTAACAGGGTCTTTATATACATGGCATGCTGTTGACAGTAAGTGGTGGTGTAACTCTCCTCTAGTTGCAGTGCAGGAAATTCCAAACTCTAGATCACATTTATAATAAAATTTATACTTTATGTCACAAAGACTTGTTTGTTTTTTTTCCTTTTAAGATAGGTATAAGCTTGCAAGTCTTAGCATGCATTTCAGACGTGTACTGGTTCAAAAAAAACCAAAACCAAAAACCCAACATCAGTTGTTCTGAAGTGAGTTTTGAGTTCTAAATCTGTTTGGTGAATGCGTTTTGCTGTCCTCAGCATTTTTGCTCATGTTTCATTTTGGGTAATAAGCTTTCTAAGACCTCTGTTCAGCAGCTTTCCATGTCCTCTGCAGTTGGCTTAAGCTCATGCCAGGGTCTAGTGAGTGGCCTAGTCTGTTGCCTGCAGCCCGAGTAGGCATATGGCAGAAGCAGAGAGTTCGTCCTATGCCTTTTTCCAGGTGGCAGGCTTCTCTGGGAAACAGCATATTTTTTGATCATGCAAAAGTCTACAAAAGGCTTTCTGTTTGCCCAACAACCTGGAGAAGTGAAATAAAAGTGTCATGGCATGCCACTGAGCACTGAAACCCTGTGCAAACATCCGATTTGATCTGTTCTACTGGAGCTTGGTTAGAGTAGATATAGCAGTCCCTTCTTTTGAACATGCTGGGCATTTTATGGGAAAATCAGCATGAGTATTTGTGTAATACTGCTTCACATTTCTATTCTTGCTTCTCCTAAAAAAAACCAAACTGTAGGATCTCTGAGCACCTTTGAAAATCAGTTCTTTTGAGAATACATAGGGTTTACATTACCAAACCTGAACAGCCCACATCTGAAAAAATTACAATTTATATACCTTTTCTTACTGTCAGTGACCTCTAATTGAGAGCAGAAAATACACAATCTGACTCTTTAATAGGAATAAATGTTCCATAGATGGCTAAAACAGGCTGAAAGCTACTTTAGTACTTCATCACTGCAGTTCATTTATTTTAAGGAAAAGCTTAAAGATTTTGTGGCTCTTGAGCTTTCTGTTGTTTCGAAAGTCATGCTATCATGACATCTTGGATTGTTTAACTGTGAATGACTTCTGGATTAATTTTTAAGCAAAGTATCTGATAGATATTAAGATATGTTACTATCTTTGCCATAAAAGATACATCATTATTCAGCATAGTCTTCATCTCCCATCCCTGGCTACTTACCTACTTCTCCAAAATTCAGACTATATTGTATAACATCCCTGATGGGTGTTTTGGATGCCTGTAATCTTTGGGATATATGAACTAATATTGGGACTTCAATTTTTCCATCTTTGAATGGAAAAGCATCGTTAGTTTTGGAAAGTCATTGATGCTGGAGTTTTGGACTGCTACCCTGTGAAGCACTAGCAGTAAAGCTGTAAGCCACAAGAAAATCTTGATTTGGATGCTCTTATTAACTAGGAGTGTATTTCTTGAAAGGTATTGTTGCTGAGAGTTGCAAACATTTGTGTGATGATGGCTTACAGAAGAGCTTTGCACTGAAATAGTCCAAAAAGCCCCGTGGTTGAATGATTTTTAGCAGTCCAAGATATGTGGTGAAACTTGTCTGTATGAAAGGGAACATCCTAGTCCCATCAGATGCATGTAGGAAAAGTAAAAAATGTAACAGTAAGTATTTTGTAGGTGGTATGACCTAATAAAATGCAGCTGAATAATATAGAGCTGTCTGATGTAGTGTTGTTGCTAACAGATAGTAGTGGAGTGAGGGCAGAGGGTCATCTACTGTGACTGACAGAAAAGGTGGCCTGGAGATTCAGACAGGGGAGTCAAGGGAGCAGAGCAAAAAATAACCAAAAAGGCCATTTAACAGCTGTTCTTGCTGGCTGATTTTGAAAGGAGATGGGATGATGTGTCTCCCCTTGTGTCTCTTTTTTGAGATGGCTATCACCTGCTACAGCTCTGGATTTTTTTATCCTAAAGGTTAGAAAGTACAAAAATGGAAGTATTACTTCCTCTGTCTTGGTACAGATTTTATCTTAAATTGTCCCTTTTTCTGGAAATCTGAATGCATCAGGATCTATGAAAAATTATATACTCTGTGGTGTAACAGTTTCAGACATATACTCAGATACATGTAAATAGTAAATAGTATTACTCCTTTGTGTACTGTAACATTAGATCTACTGCCTACTAGTTTGTAGTCAGTAGAATCCAACTACTTGAACAAAATCATTGATAGAAACTGCCCTGAAGAATGAAAATGTTTGCATATAGCCTAACCTGAAATAATAAACAGATTTGAATTCCTTCTTTTAAGACATTACTTCACATTTATTGGATTTTTAATCTTGCTGTACTTTCTTCTTACGTATAGAATATGTAAAGAGAAGAATAAGTGGATTTATCTATTGGACAGTATACTAGGAGTGCAATTGAAAGTATGATACAGTGTCTTTAATCACAAATGCTTTCACACATTGATGTGTGGCTGGGCCTGAGTAAAATTTTTTTCTTCCGTTGATAAGCAAGTAAGAGAAGTTGCATGGGTTTATTATCCTCATCTAGAAAAAAGTTATCTTAACCCATGAATTCATGTAATTTAATTTCCTTTTTTTTTTTTTTAAACATATACTGGGAATTGCTTTTTGTTGCTGGTATTTCCTATACAATTTTGAACCAAAATATCATAATGGGAAATCTGTCTTTTACGTCTGTCTTGCAAGATCAATATGACTCTCTACCCCCTTTTTTAAACTGTCTAATGTAGTAGGAAGCCATTTCTTTGTGACTGTCAACATGGAGAAAGACAACACTAGGGTCTGTGGCAGACTGTATGATGAGCTATAGTATTAATCAAAGAACAGATTTGCTTCTAGAACACATTTCTCACGACATTGCAATTAGTAGGGAATAAAATTTCTCTGCTACACCTTGTGTTCTGCAGTGGTTATTATCACGGTTGCCATCTTATTCCTTAAGTTTAAACTAGTATAGAAAAATAACTTGAAACCTGTGATTGATAAAACAGCAAATTGAAGGCGAATGTGTCTGATCTCCTAATGTTTCAGTCTTCTGATTTGATTTCTATAAGAACACTCTCCACTTGTGACAGGTAAATCCCTAAACTAATTTACTTACTTTGTCTTCAGCTACTTCATTGAAAATTAATCTTGTTTGGGTTTGGTTTTTGTTTTGTTTTCCCCTCCTACAGGAACTTGTGCACAAGTAAATATTACACTGGTGATTTCAATCTTGACCCTTTGTAATGTGATGCAAGAGAATGATTTCTTAACAAAAAAAAATTACTTATGGGAATTCTGCAAGCCAAATACCTTCATTTTACACATTGACAATTCAGATGTTAAAAGAAAATGTGTTTATTTTAATTGTGCTTTGGCTTTTTAACGAAATCAATATATAACCTCCACTTGCATACTACTGCTGATAGGAAAAGAAAGATACAAAAACATTCATGAAGGTGTGTAATTTCTGAATATATTCAAACTTCAGAGAAGGAGTTAGGAATCAAGTCCTGAATAATTTAGGAAGTTTGCTTAACTGATGCCTGTGTTTTGAAAGTGAAGGTGGTTCTTCCTCTTTTATTTCTGTGCAGCTCTTCAGCACAAAGGAAGACATTAACTAATGTTCAGTGTGTTTTTATGGTAAATGTTTGTTTAGCTTTTTTAGACAAAGAGTCAATGGATAAAATTTGGCTCAGCATCTGAACTTAATAGCTGCTTTATTTGAACATAGCTTCAGACTTTTTGAAAACCCCATGCTAGTTCACAAATGCTTCTCTCTGAAGTCCCAGTTGTCAGATTCCTATTTGTATTCTTCTCTTTATAAATAAACTAGAACTCTTTGTGCACAAAGGGTCCATGGGCGTGAGATGTCTATAATCATATAATTACACTGAGATATAATGTACGTACATGTTTCAAGTTAATTAAATTAATACTGAGGACTAGTAAAAGAACAGAAAACTTCCTTCAAATCAAATCTCCATGTATAGGCCTGTTTAGTATTTGAAAAGCTCTTTTGAAGAAATTTAAAAATTTCTCCTTGAGTAGATTTTAAAATTAACTTTTCTTTTATAGGCTACAGATGCATAAATAAAAGGATGTACTGGGTGCAGAGGCAAAGCACTGCTGGCATTTTAGGACTGTTATCAATTTAAGAACAACTATTAATACTGCCCTCTCTTGTCTTCTAAAGTTATTCCATGCATGTGTTATGCAGAGCTTTCTATGTATTCATCCATTTATCTCTGTCTCTGGACATGAGAACAGTTACTTAAACCCTGGAATTTTAATTAGTTGTGGGAAAAGGAAAAAAAAAAAATTGTGTATCAATTATCTCAATTTCAGCAGTGCAATGTTATTGAGATGCATAATTTGCATCTGTGTCATCTGTGTTAGAATTCAGAAAGGATGATAATATATCATGATATTATACATAAAGAAACAGTATAAGGGGGAAAAGGCACTATCCATGTGTATAGGGACATCAATAAAATTAGATAATCACTTCTCCATGAACCAATTTTTGAATGAAAAGTATCTCCCTCTGCTCTTGCTTCTATTATCCTGAATGTTACTAAGAGATTTAACTTGCCTTTGGAGCACTTTGTATGTGACGCTAGCTCATCTCTTGGCATTAGCAACCAGCTGTTTCTTGGGAAAATGGGTGACCTAAGCAGCAGCTGGACTGGAACCCTCTGGCAGCAGTTCAGAATGTCTGCCGGCTCTGAGCCACAAGACCTAGGATCAGTATTAGATATTAAGGAGGAAATTATTCTGTACTCAAGGCATATGTTTCAGTATACAGGTTTGTACACTGTATGAAGTGTTGTATTTTAAAATGCAAAGGTAAACTTTGAACAGAGATGAATTCTTTAAAACCACATATTTAAGATGGAGGCTGGGAGGATATAACAGAACGGGTATAAATAGAAATAAGAGCAGTTCTGACTGCTTATAAGGTTCACCACAAGGAAAGCTAAGCATTGAAGCAGCCTGCCCACAGAGGCAGTGTGGTCTCCATCATTTGAGTTCCTCAGGGCCTGACTGGATAAAGCCCTGAACAACCTGGTCTGATCTTACAGCTGACCCTGCTGTGTGAGCCAGAGGCCAGGCTATGAGACCTCCCGAGGTCCTGTCCGCTACCCTGACTTATTCTGTAATTCTGTCAGAGTGCCCCGAAGTGCACATAGCCTGACTCAATACATCAGCATGCAGTTCTTCACTTTGAAATTCTGCAATGTTTTTGACATGTGTCTAATTCTACTTGAGATATATTCTTACCTTTAATACTTCATTGCCGTGACTATCTGTGCATACACTTAAGGGAAATCAACTCAACCTGTGGGGAACATGGAGAGTTCCAAGTTGAGCGTGTGAATTTTAGATGGTTGATAACTGAGTCTTTCTGGGCCTTCAGCCTGGTTATGAATTTCACATCAAAGGCTGCAAAACCACTGGAACAGAGTTGTCTCTAGGTTTCTCAGTCCACACCCATTGATTTGACAAAACCTGTAGGCAGATTGCTGGAAGTCCTTGAGTGCTTGTTAGCCTTAGGAGGTGTTTTGCCAGAGAAGACTCCCATAAAAGACTTTATTGGCTGATCTTCCAACCTATGCTCTAAATTTTGAGTTTAAACCATTGGAGATTGTAAAATTGCATTAAGTCTCCCTCCCCTCCATGACAGTAAAGCTTTTTACCTTTGAGAGGTTCCTCAGTCTTTTGCAGGCAGTATATGCTTGTCTCTGATTATTTTACAATTTCCCTCTTCAATATTATTTTCATTACACAGTATGACTTTTTTACTTTGTCAGTATTATTTTATCAGTACTAAGCATCTGTACCAGTTGTATTGCAGATAAATATATCACAGCCCATAATCATGCCTCAAAGAATTCACAGAATATGTCAAGGATAGGTATGAGTAAGCTTTCAAATACCATATTCACTTAGAGCTTGATCTTTCAAATTACTCCTGAGTGTATTTGTATTTCTGCATGCAGGCATACTTGAAAGGAGGAGGCATGAAAATGCAATGAAAAGCCAGTGGTAATGACAAGATTAAGTAAAAATATTTAACAGGTGGTAACTTTTTCTTAAGATTGTCCCCTGAGTGGTAGATGTAGAGAAGTAGAACATCTCAGAAATCTGGAAACACAGCTTCCATTTCTGTATTCCCAGTCCTTCCCAAAACAGTCCAGTTTAAGTTTGTTATGTGAAGAAGGTGCTTCTGTATTAGAAACTAGTATCAAAGTTACCATGTATAGAGGAACTTTAAATTACAAGAGATCTTATGACGTTAGATACCTTTCTTAGCCATTACAGGCAGCCATGTCATTTGATCACTTTCATGTGTGTTTTTGAAGGTGCTACATGTAAAGTCAGTTGTGACTTCCTGGAAAAAAATGTTGGGCAGTCATCTTTTGCTTGATTTTTATTATTTTTTTAACAGTACCCATTTTCATCTCCTTCCATATAAGAAAGATCTTACTACTGCTTAGCACTATCACACACTTAAAAACCACCACTGATGTAGTTAACGCCCTCCCACTGTTTAGTACCTGTAGGTAACGGAATTATTTTGTTTGCCTTAGTCCAGAAACCTCATATGTGCACAGCTGTAACCGTTAAAAGAATCCCCAATTTGATCATCATCTTGTGTGTCAGAGGAAGTTACTGCAACTGGTAGCCTCTGTGCTGTTCTTTTGGAGGGAAAAAAAATAATTGAAAGATAAAAGCCATTGAAAAGTCAGACGACAGATTTATTTGAAAGTCAGAATTCTTAACTTTGTCAGTTTTCACTTCCTTTGATTTTCTTTTTTTTCTTTTTTTTTTTTTTTCTCCTTAAAGTGAAATTCTGGTTTCCTAGGAAAATTAATTTAAAAGTTTAATGGGCCTTCAGTTCATCCCAAATCTAGTACTAGTCCTTCCTCTGATTCCACAATGATTCTGAATATTTACATTCATTTCTTTTGAGCTTATTGTGATCTCAGTGGTAGTGCTGACAAAAGTTAAAAAGCCATGTTTTGAACACAGAAGACCTTTTTTACAGATCTCATCATGCTAGTTTCATTGTGGTAGAGGTATTAATTTGAAATAAGTTCCATTAGGGAAAGTGAGATCAAACCCTACACTCCTCACCCTTTATGCAAGTTCTGTCTGCTACTCTTCTGCCCAATGCAAAGGATTTACAGTGTGCTGCTTTGTTATTTTTCTCTTTATGGAATTTCTATCCTGTCTCAGGAAAATGTCATTATGTCAGCTAGTAGCTGCTGCATTTGCGCTTGCATATGTACCCTTGGGACCTTTATGTATTTATAGCTCAAAGCTAGATTCCCTTTGCTCCCATTTGTATGCGCAGATTTCCATTCATATTTTTCTGTTGTAGCCTGTTATATTTTCACTTCAACATATGGGGTGATAAAACTAAACAAAGGCCACCAAAACCAAGTACTTACATGCTGTTCCTGTAGGTGTATCTCAGTTTCCAAGGAAACTTAAAAATGCTAGATAGAAGAGAACTCTTCTTAAAGGTTACATACCTCCGTTTCAAGACTCAGAGGAGGGTATCAATGCTTTCAGCTTATGGGTATTCAAAAGGCTGTATATACAAAAGCTGTTATTTATTTGCATGGCTATAGATGTTACATAAGGGCCATAACAGAAAAGTGTCCTTTGCAAATAGTTGACTATCTAGGTCCAAACTTGAGACCGGCCAAATTAAGAAACTGACTTTCTCATCCTCCTACTACTCTTTTTGGTCTTTTTTGTGTGTCTATGGGGACAACAACTTAAGCAACCTCCTCTATAATTTTTTCTTAATAGAAAATATTTTTTTTTATTTGGAATGAATTAAGTAGATGTAATGTGATGTGATTAGAAATTTTGAAATTCAGAGATGTGAAGATCTGGAACACTTCTGTAATAAGATCAATAGTGCCAAGAAACCCTAACTGCTTTTAAGATGGAACTTGGTTTGTTTTAGAAGGAAGTATCATATTATGGCTCCCTGGATATGATAACCAGAGATCTTTCAATTCAGTATTCCTGTCTTTGGTGTTAATCTGGAGGTACTCAGCAGAGAGATTGGTAGTAGTGGAGATAGGTAGCACTGTGAAAATGGGTGGGTTGTAGCTCATCTGCTATGGCATTCACTCTTCAGTGGAGAGAGTAGAAACAGAAACCAGAACAGTCATATATATAAAGCATTGATCGCAGGAAGAAATCATTAAAAATTAAGAAAACATTGGAGGAAACTAGAAGAACAGAGTCCCAAAGTGCAAAAAGCATGTAGAGAAAAAGCATGACTGGCTGCCAGAACTAGACATCAAGCAGAGCATGGAGATGCAGAAGACAATTCATAAACTTAACCAAATAGAAATCTTTGAGTAAACTGGATACTTGGAGCTTGGACTGCAGGGAATGAAAAAACGACAAACCCCAACTTGCCATGCAGTGAGAGCAGTCATCAAGAGTCAATACTTCTCTGCAGACTCATAGAGGCAGCAGGAGACAGAAGAGAATATACTGAAGGGAATGAAGATGGGAATAAAAGAATGGCTATAGAGAGGAAAGTGAGAAAATAGAGATGCTGTGATAGCACAAACGACCCCTGTAAGGTGCAGAGAGTATCAAATACAAAACAAGTTCTGGAACATAGAATACTATTCTTCCAGCTGTATCCAGTTTGAGGGCAACTAAACCATAATCTTTCAGATTCATACAAAAAGAACTAAAAGAAAACGAGGTTGGACTCCTTTGCTAAGTTAGTTGATTGTACCTATGCTAATCACTTCAACGTATTTATAGGTAACGCTACTGCATTACTAGAAAAGTTTTAGTGGCATGAATGTTGAAAAAAGTGAAGTTATCAAGGTTTTAGCAACCTGCACACTTTTAGCTTTCGTATTTGCTTCTATTTATACAACTACTAGGAAAACACGCAATTTGCTTTCTGCTAGACCACTGTAGACATAACAGCACTGCAACTAAAAACAGATTCAGAAAATATGTGATTTGGAATTGATGTTAGATGCTCTGCTATTGCAAGAATATATCTGATATTCTTTCAGAATGAATGAAGTAGTGAAGTAAATTAAATTTCTGTTTGAAATCTTGAGAAGAAGAGATTTGATAAGAGGCAAGGTGCAACTGTATTTTCAGAATCCTTATGTAAACAACTTTTGTAAATTAGAAGTGAATGAGGGACTATTTTATTCCTGTAATGTTCTCATTCATATTATACCTTAAAGAATTTGTGTCATGTTGACTTTTAAAAGGACTGATGTAACTGAATGCTATCGGTAATGTCTTTGCTTACAGTAGGTAAGACCATGCATTACATTCCGACAGGAGACTAGAAGACATGTTGTGTTTGATTTAGCATGCCTTCCAGCTCCTCGCTTGGAAATTGGATAGTCAGTTTGAAAGTTTAATTCAAAGTGGAATGTTCTTAGCCTGTTGTTCTTTTTTGAAGACACTAGAAAAAATAAGAGCCCTTCCTTGCCTTTGGTAAGGTTGTTACATGCACTAAGAATGCCACCAGCACTCCCCATGAGCATGTGGAGATTTTGGCTGTAAGGTAAGGAGTATGATCCTGTGTTAGTGAGGAAGATAATGAGAAAGCAATAGGGAAAACCAGAGGTAGTACTCTCGTCCTCTTTTTGGTCCTCCTTCTTCCCTGGTGGGATTAGTTTAACTGAATGTAATGCACATGGATCCCCTGAGTACGTAATTTTTTTGCCCACTAGTTGCCAAGCTTCACCTTAATTGTAACATAAGCATTACTATTGCAGGTTGCTTTGAGTTTCATTGTCATTCATTTACTTGCTACTCATAGCCGTTACAGTGAAAACAATGTGGAAAATGGCTAAAATGGAAAGCTCACCAAGCTGAAGGAGAGGAGGAGCCGAAAAAGGGAGACATAACGAAAAAACAGTTAGATATGTACCAGACGCAGTCATGTATCTGCCTTGTTTATTCAGGACTATTAATAGAATAATAGAACATTAATCTCTCTCTGGCTAAAAGGGCTTGGTAGTGTGAGGGGGATTTTTGGTTTGTTTATGTATGTATGTATTTATTTGAATCAAAGTCTTTTTGTGGAGAAAATGTCTGTATAGAGATGTAGTCAATTTAATGGTACAAGCAGCTGGTAAGAATTCTTCCCAAAAGAGATTGTAGGTGAGCTACAGTGTGTGTTTTAATATGAGTTTGTTTACAATGAGTTTGAAGGTAGCAGGAGAAATATGCCTGTATTACAAGCCTGGAATATTAACAATGGTTATGTCACTAATAGAGCTCCACAAGCTTAGAATCCTTCTGTACCACAACCCAAAACTATACAATTGCAGAGCTGTAAAAACCTGTTGAGGCAGATAGGAAATTGTGCATCACATGCACTACTTTGAAATAAAAAATCCTTTTTGTTTTGGAATAATTGCACTTTTATCACATTTTCCTGTCATACTGTTTCTGCCTCTTCAAATAGTCAGGAAAGGAATGGAGAGGGCAGAGAATGGGCAGAATCTTGATGACACCTCACTGCTTGTGTGCTTTGCAGTGTAGTTACAGCAGCGGGTCAGACAACATGCACATGGTGAAGAAATGTGATAGACTGTTTTTTCCCTGAGGAGGAAGACAACAATCTTAGATCATAATCTCCTTCCTAGTTGCTCCATGGGCAAAAATACAGTGTTTTTTACTTTGGACCAGGTTATATACAGGCTGTTTAGCCCTTACTCTTGCTACTTTATTTGATGGTTTTGTAGTTTTTGTAAGTAAATGCTGCATTTTACTGTAGGTTTTTGTGCAACTCTTGGTGCACTGAAGTGCCTTCGAATTGCCTTTAAGGTATGCAGTTATCAAACAAATAGAGCAGAAGTGTGTAGGTTCTCCCCGTGGCACATCAGGAGCTCATAGAACAGTTACATATTAAAGAACTTTTCATTTCTGTTCTGCATAAGTGTTTGCACAGTGGAGAAAGGTATTGTAGAGCCTGTGGCATTTAAAGATGGTATTTTGGATAAGTTATATGGTAGAATAAGTTCTTGTAAGTCCTCCACATCAAAGGTCATTGTAACTCTTATCTCCTGATTTCACTTGTACTTGCAATCTGGAGAGAACAATACCACTTTCTTGTCTATCAGATGTAAAAAGCAGAATTTCTGCTATATAAAGTGCAGTGCAATATGCAGCAACTATGCAGTCAGGGAGCTGGAAACCTCAGCTATTAATAGGCAGAAGAGCTCTTCATAACCTGTTTCATTTTTGTTTCATTGAAATAATGATTTTCTCATTATGATTGGATACCATTGTTGAATGAACCTGTGTCATAGAATACGTGATATATCAGAGTTCCTTTGGAAAACCAACTTTACTCATACGGCAGGGTACTCCATTTTGATGTGAGAAATAGACTCTAACTTTCCTTCCACTGTTATAGATCAGCAGATGTCTCTAGGAGGTGAATTTACTTGGGATTGGTGAAGGGCTATGGAAAAATGTCTTGACTGCTATCATATTTCTATAGCCTTTCCCAGCCATGGCTGTAGAAGAAAGTTATTAATTTCCTCCTTCACTGAAATTCCTTGAAAGAGGAAAGTGGCTGTAAGTCTGGCTGTGTGGCTTTGCGAGTGGCGTTTCAGAAATAAGTCAGGATAGGCTTGGGGTGGTGTAACATGTTTTTCTCAGAATATGGATGACAGCATCCAAAACTTAAACGAGATTTCAGAAAATCCATGTCTGCTTATTTTCAAACTCTGTTAGAACGTGACAGAGTGAGTGTAATGGGATGAAGCTGAGGAGGAGAGATTATATTAAATGTCAGAAATAAACTTCTGTACTATTTTGGAGTAGTTTCCCAAGGGAAGTGTGGGATGCTTCATATCTTTGAAGTTGTGTTTAAAGTGAGACAGGGCTAGAAAACATAGTGCAGTACAGTAAATGAGTAATGCATCCTGCCCTAGGCGAGAGAAGGAAAATGGACCTGCTTGGTGCTTTCCAAACCTGATTTCTCAGACTTTATAGCGAGTTAAACAATTTTGGGGGAATAAAAATGCTTTATCTGAAAACATATTCTGCACCCATTCACAGAATATATTTCGAAGTTCTCTTCCTTGCACTTGTAATTAGTCTAATCAACCATTCCGTAAAAGCCAGATGTCATTAAATACTGTTATAATGTCACTTGGGACATTATTTAGCAAATGAGATTGTATCTGTGACAAATCTGATCTTTAGTTTTCAGAAGATAGGGGAAAAAATTTCGTCAGATATTCCTCTTCTTTGTACTCCCAGCTGAGTCAACGAATATTGGCAGTTGCTGCTGACAGGCTGTTGGCTCACATGAATAAACGGTCTGGTCAGTTATGGCAGATCATCTCCACCTTTTTGTAATCCACCTTCCCTGACTTTGCCTTTGTCTTTCTGTGGTTGTGTTTCTGCATAAACCCTTGCCTACTTCAGCATAGCTTTGTGACTACCCACTCGCATCTTACAGCTTTGGGTAAGATTGGAGTTTTTAGAATTGCTGCATTGCTTAAAAACCTTCAAATTGCTGTTTAAAATATTGGGAGTATGTCCTCTTAAATGGTACAAGCTTAGCTTTCTGCATTAGGCAGGGCAGGTTAGACTCAATTCATGGGAATCCTTTCTATTTTCTCCAGACCTTTAAGATACCATGCTACTTCACAACACTTTATAGAATCTTCCTTTTTTTATGCCTTGAGGTATCTACTGCCTTCCTGTTTATTTGCTGTCCTTTACCTCAAGGGCAGGTGTATTTCGAAGTATATTCAATTTGTAAAGGTCATTCACAGGTCTGTATGCAAATATAAAATGTTATTTGTACTTCATACTCTTATTAGACTTCTTAATTACATGAGACAATTAAAATGAATGGAGGCAGAGGCTTTAATCAATACTTAGCAATAAAAATGTATTGCATCAAACCTATTAAAAGTAAATAGTAATGGTTAGCTGGCTGAATTTGACATCAATAAAATTAACTTAATCTAAACCAAGAAAGCAATCAGTAGATGAATAACACTTCACAAAAATGCACATGTGAATGGGCAGTAGAATTAAAAGCAAACATAATTTGGCACCTGATTGAGCTGGACTTCCTGTTATGCTCCTGGCTTTTACTTTAGCCTTATTTTCATAGTTTCTATCCAGAATTTTTGTTTGTTTTGCTAGGTGAATGTGAATGCAGTGGTCGCACAGTGTGTTTTCTCAAAGATTCCATGAAATCATCTTTTTCAGTTTTTTTCTGCTTTCCAAACATCCAAAATACAACAGTTTTGTGAATACACATGATTTTGTGGTAGTATGTGTTGGAAGCTTTACGATGAATGGATTGCCTTTCCTTGCTTTTTTTTTTTTTGGCACCTCCCACTGAAATGGAACAACAGATGCCTTCAAGGTTGATACAACTTATATAGTAAACACCCTAGCACAGTGTGTTTCTGGACTAACAGAAATCACAGTTCCTTTGGGGGAAAAATGGTTGTGGATGTTGCACCTTACTTTTGACTGAAAAAAAAAAATAATCCACCTTCTGATGTGTGTCATCTTCATCTTACACCCTCTCTCTTGGAGAGTCAGCCTGCTGACTGTCACACTCCAACATGTCACACCCCACTCTTCACACCACAGGGTGCTTGATGCTGATGATAGCGCAGAGAACAGCTGGAACGAATGAAGAGAGAACAGAGGTGTCAGACTGGCAAATGTGCATCTTGCTGCAACAAGTTGTTTATAGCTGTGATAGCCTATGATATAAAAGGCAGTAAGGTTTCTGAGGGGAAATTTGTTTTGTTTGCAAGATAGTATCTTTTGCCAGATCGAAGGACACTCATTAAAAGGTTCATATTTCACTCAGAAAAACACTAGTTAATGTTAGTGCCAAGGACTGAGACTATATAAATGTATTGGTCTTTGTTGTTAAAAGATATATAAATATATTTTGTGTTATGTGCTAATGATATCTGTTTGTGTATTATTGAAGATAAAAAAAGATGTCTTAATATATTTAATGTGCAAAATCCATTTCATAAATCACTGCACATATTATGGCTCTTGTTGGAGAGTAAATTTATATACACTATACAAAGTTTAGACACGAATAAGCATATCTTAAACTTCTAATCATAATTAATTCAAGATTCGGAGACATCTGTAACTTCTGCTGATGCAGGTAGGAGCTGAAGATGCCATGTATTTTTTGAATCAATAGCTGTTTTCTTAATTGCTGAAGTTAAAACATGCAAGAGGCAGAACTTGTGTATTCTCTGTAGTCAATATAAAGTCTTGAAATGAGTTTTAATAGCTTTAGTGTGCTAAATGATATAAAGCTATCTACCGTTCTTCATGAAATCACAGTCACTTTAGTTTTATATCTTTGCTTTCGGTCATAGAGGTTTGGAACATATTATTTTCTAAATAAAAAAAATTTAGTATCTCCTTTATTATGAAAGTTCCCCTGCATATCTGAAAATATAATAAAATATATTCAAAAGAGGAATTTAATCTTCTGGGCCACTGACATTGTAAATTCTTCATGTTCGTTGAGTCAGCAGATCCAGATATTTTTCTGGGATTGTGGACTTTTTCAAGATTTCTGCCCCCCTGTCTAACTGTTCTGTTCTTTGTATGAGGACCGTACTATCAGATATTATTCAGGCAAAAGATGAGCTAGGCAAAACCCTCTGAATTTAATAGTATTTGAATTAGACAAGTCTATGGGATATTGTCTTTGATGCTAGTTTTTGAAGGCTTAGACACTGTGATTTATCTTTCTGAACTCTGTCTTGTTTCTTTATGAACCCATGCTGTGATGCTGAATAGATGGACAACTTATTAATTTGTTTCAGTAAAGAAAGCAATTAAAGAAATTAAAATTAAAGTAAACGAAAGAAGTTAAAATTGAAGTAATTAATGAAGTTTCTTTAGTACGTTTCATTAAAGAAGACACTGCATCAAATTCTTCTGTTTATATATAAAATGGAAGGAGTGGGGGTTAATTCTGCAAACCCATAGCTTAATGTAGAATTTTCTATTAAATTTTATTTGATGTTCTGTTTTAAGACAGTTTTCTGTGACCTTCCAGGAAAAAAATTTCTTCCTGGCAGGAATATTTGGACAAACCTTGAGCTGGCCAAATATTAACATGCTTATCCAACAGTTCTTGTTCAGCAACTAATTGAAGACCCCTTTTGGAAAGGTTTTGGTCAGCTAAACAGTAAGTAGAAACAGTGCAGTTTATTATGAGGAACGGAGGGCTTGAATATTGCTTTATAATTACTGAATGCACTGAAATATATATGGTGTTTTAGATGAAAATATATTCTATTGAGATTTATGTTAAATCTACCACTGGACTAGCAGGGGCATTTCAGGAGCTAATCCATTATTCTTCATGAATACTTTTTTACCAAATGATGATATATTTGAATATTGGCTCTTTGTTACAGTGTAAATCTTTATGACAAAATGCCAAAATAAAAAATCAAAGGCAATCTAATATTTTCCTTATGAATGATGTGGGGCTGTTACAAGGACTTGTTATAAGGTACAGAGATCTTTATTTCCAGTCCAGGATTGGGATTTAGGACAGCTTGGTCATGAATTCTGAGTAACATCTGTAAAATGATTTATTTTTTTTTTCCTCAGTCTAAGGTTGCTGAGCTAATAATGATGCTGTGTGCAATATGACTGACTGTGATGAGAAATGGAAATCTGCGTAGCTATCAATTATGATGGAAATGCCTTTAGAAATACAGCCAATAATATTCTAGGGAAGACCTTTGGTATCTTTTTGATATCTTTTGAAAATATCCCTAATCTCTTATTTTCTTACTTATTAAATATCAGAAATGGTTTCTATATCGTACTTCAGTTCTGTCATTAAATTGGTGCTTTCAGAAACTGATCTGAGTAAAGTTGCTCTTTTTACATCACTGTGGCTCAGTATAGAATATGGATCATTAAGGTTAATGGGAACATTAGTGACATAGAAGGGTTAAAGATAAACACCGATCATTACTGGAGATCTTTTGATAGAAAAAGTGTTGCTGGACACTTTTCTATTAAACTAGAGATGCCTACCAGCTGCACTAAAATTGTTTCTTAACAATCATGGTTATCTGTCGTGTTTTCAAATAGAAAGGTATTATGGGACATGGGACTTGGACAGAATTACCAAAAAAATTGGACTCCAAGATGGGCATGGATGTGTTCACTGTGCTGTTTTTTTTAAAGGATAATAATTGTCAGGATAAAACATAGCCTCAGGGATGTTACAAAATATGGTCAGGGGCTATATAGATAGAATCAAGACTGGGAAAAGATTGTAGGAACCAGATGAAGACTGAAGCTGCTATATTTCTTTTTTTAATTAACATGGTTTTACTTTATGTTGAATATTTTGTGAGGATGAAGTGAGACAAAAAATCTTACTTCTGAAGCTACTTTGGCTATCAAAGGAAAAAAAAAAAAAAGCTCAGTCCAAGTTGTCTTTATACAAAGAGAAATAATTTAGGGTAATATTTTATGAAATGGTGTATTGACACAATGACCAATCCTGAGATGAAGAATTAATCCCTGTATTTGAGGTCAATTTGAGCTGTGGGGGCTCATCAAGTGTTTTGAGCCAGTGTGGACTGCATGTTTGAAAAACAATGCCAATATAAGGCCTTAATGTACTAATCAGTAGCCTGTTTGTATGATAGGTATGTCAGAAGGGGACAGAATTTTATTAAATTTATCTACTAGCAAGTCATTCCCTCTAAAAGTCACATAATTTGATTACAGAGTGCATAAACATTAGGAAAATTTCTTAAATTATTTGAAGGCAAAAAGTACCTCTATTGTTACTCTAGAGCAGTTATACCTACAGATTTTACCTACCATAGTTCATATGTATTACATACCATTTAACTTGATCATTGAGCAACTCATTGAAATTGTAGGGCAAAATTTGTGAAGCAGTGAAGCACTCATCGTGAACAATTCTGACATTAGGTTCTTGAATAAATATATAATATAACTGTCAGCTAGTTCTCATGTCTTTATATGGCTAAACCATTTTTCAAATGGTTTGTGCTTTTGGGGGGTGGATGTGTGGGGTGAGTTAGTTAAGAAATCCGACTGATTTTTATTACTTAATTTAGTTACTGTCCTGATTGTCCAGGCAGAGCTCAGACTTCAGAGAGCTCAATGTGGTTGCACAAATTTTTGTGTCTCAAATCTTTTAAGTCATTGGCCTTGGTTCTGTAACAGATCCATACAGAAGGAGTTTGAGATCTGTGCTTCTGATCTTCTGCAGTCAGTGGCTGTCAGCACACTGAGAAAGTGGAAAGTAGTGCAGAGCTGGCTGCGGGATGGCTGCTGCTACCATAAATGAAAACACAGTAAACACAGATAGTGAGTGGGTAGAGCAAATGCAAAATCAGTGAGCCTTAGAAGATTAGATGGGATTATTTGGTTACATAAACTAGGTAGCTTGATGATGGATTTAAGGGCTGAGAAGATATTTGTATATTTGCATAAATAGAAGCATTAGATGTCAGTGGAAATGAAAAGACGCTGTAATGCAAAAGCTATAGGACAAAGGAACAATGTTAGACTGGTAAGAAGCACTAGTAGTGACAAAAATCAGAATCTATGTCTGTACATTAATGTGCCAAATACTTGATGTTTGAATCCAGACCATTTTTGACAGACAGTATCTATATGTGGGATTTAATTAGAAGCAAAAATAACATAAAGTCAGCAAGCGACAAGTCGATTTGGTTACAAGAATTATTCAGTTATTAGGAAGGGAAAGGGGACTATATCAGTCCACTTTGGATCAACCTGAGGAGGACCATGAAAGACAACAGCAGCGATTTTTCTTCCCCTGTCCCCACCCTCACTGAAAGGATTATTTTGTCTTCATGGAGCAGTTCATTCCTACATGTAAAAAACCTCCTTACTATCCTGTGTGCAGTATTGTAATGGAACTGTAAATTTCTAATCCCTGTCCAGGATACTTATCTGTCACCTTTAATAATATCATCTATGTGCAGTCCAACGAATGTTATAGTTCCACCAGTGAACAGGTCTTGTTATACTCACATGAAATAGCATATTGGTTTAGAGACGATTGTTTATGGCAGTTGTAACTCAAAATAATAGAAACTCAGCATTTGTTACATTATCAGAAGGTGTATCTGAGAAACAATAGCTTCTGTTGTCTTTTGAACGGGAAGTAATTATCATGCTCTTGCACAATTTACTGTAATGATTGCATCTGTGTATTAAACATGCATGGGATAGGAGTGGGGGAAATGTACATTGTCATTAAGCTTCTTGTCCTACTAACTTTACCCTGTGATCTTTAAAGGTTTTACTAGGCTGCCTGTTTCCTCGTGATCAGCATGGCTACCTCTTCCTAAAAAGTCACTCGCAAAGAGAGGTCCAAGCTTTGATGGTCTCATTTGTGTCTGAATTCCATAACTCTTCTAAGTTTAAGGAAATTATGGTTTTGTTTTTTCAATTTAACTTGAACAAAGTAGTCTCTTGATTTTTAAAATAACTATGTAATCTCTAGCCTACATATGTGATCCAAAATGAGAAGTAATTGTTCAATAGAGTAATATTTTGCTCTAATATTACATTGAATCTTGCAGAGATAGTTATGTGTGGGGTTCTTTGTTCATGCGAGGCACGGACAACTCAGCACACCAATATGATGATCAGAGAAGTCGTCTATCAGAAGGCTACATCTTATATACTGCTTTCTACTTCCGTACATGCACTTGCTCAAGCTCTAATTGGTTACATGTACTGTCCACGCGACTATCATGCTCCTTAGCAAGGATTCAGATAGGTGTCTATGCCATGCATAGCTTCCGCGTAAATTAAACACAAGTTCTTTGTCTAACATACAAGCTCCCTGTCTCATCCTGCTCCCATGGCCTTGTTTCTCAAGCTTATCTATCTCCTGCCCCACAAGCTCGCCTCCCTGCATAACTCTCTCCACTTTCCCACATCTTATCACATTCTCAAAATACCCTCCAGCTCATTGCTAACATAAAATGATCCTACAGTTATGTCAAGTGATGGTTACTACTGCTGTGAGAATAGCCAAAACCTGGATGATTTCTCTTTACACTAATAATTATGATAAAAAATGTGTAGTAAATTTCACAGCCTCATATTTCGCTAAATTTGGGTAGGCTTCAAGCACAGAAAGAGCAAGCATTCATTATTTCCTTGTAAAGTAAAACTCATGTAGCTAGCATTGACAAAGTAATGGGACTCCCCCCCTTCCCCGCAATAGGGGATGATATTATGTGCTGAAGTTTAATAAATAATTGATTAAAACCAGCCTGGACATCTTAGTCCTAGTCCCTCTAGGTAACTATTATTGCATTTTTCATACTCACAGCTTTAGTTACTAGAGTTTAAAATGAAGCACAAGTTTTTGGAAGGCAAAAAGTACTGACGGCTTACCCTTGCAAAAGATGAATTTATAAATTTTTAACTCAGCGAGTTATTTCCTAATATAGCTCATATAATGTTAGCCAACCTAGAAAAAAGGATATTTGTGGATATACAAATAGGTGAAGTACAAAGGGACAACTGTTTTAAATCAGAGTATCTAAAGTGAAGGGAAAACTGATTGGGAAGAGGGGAATAATTTATTTTTTTTCTTTAAGACTTGGCTGACGTTAAGTGGTGAGATGTGACTTGATCTATAGTACAAACTAATGTTGGGTCTGGAACAGGCTGTATAGCATCTCATGGAACCACTTACTAACTGAATTTCCTATTCCCTACCCTACTGTGTAACTGGAAGGTGTCCCACAACTAAAATGCAGTTGTTCTTTATGTCCTCTTCAGAGTTGCAGACTGCGTGGGGGATGCCTGCCCTTTGGATAGGTAAATGAAAAAAAAAAATCTGAAAAGAAGCTGAACACAAGATTCAGTATTCCAAGAGTCTGCAACTGGCCCATAGTGCACAGGTTTTATGTATTTTGTACGAAGCAAATATAATTTTGAAATCTATGGATTCCACTGTATAAATGAGAGATTCCACCGCCAGGAACTAGAGGACAAGGAGAGGGAAGTCTACTTAGGCATAATGATAATCGTATCCAAAACAAGTTTAAAGGTAGAGTAGATTTCTGTAAAATATGCTATTGTTTAACTCTGAGGTGTAAAAGTAAAACCTAGGTATGTAGTTTGTCACGAGAACAAAGACTAGTTAACCAACAAGTTTGACATCCTAGTTCTAAGAGAAGATATTGTCAGAAGAAGGAGGTACGCAACAACTGTAACTTAGTGAATTATGCAATCCAAGACCATGAAAGACTTCTGTCTGTTTAGAATCTGTTCCCTGCTGCCTGGCAGGTTTCTAATCCTATGTTGAAAAAATTTGTGGAGGTAGAAGATGGCTAGAGCACTGCAAACCAATTTTAACTCAATGAAAAATCTGAAGTTAAAATCTGGATTATATATCAAGATAAATGGACTGCTGTAATCTGTTAGGTCACCATACTTCTTAGAACTTGTAAAAACAGTTTCTTCCAAGGACAATTAAATTAGATATTAAGAAGAATTTACAGGATCCAGTGTAATGCATAGTTACAGTCTTAAGAATGGTAATTCTGATGGCTGCTTTTAAACCTGATGAACTGTACTGTTCTACCATAGTAACAAGATAGAGCATATGTAAAGGAATAAAATCTGGTTGATTTTTTTTTATTAACCAGTAATCAATCTACTACTAGTTGGTTGACTAGCCTGCTTGTCTGCTTCATTGTAAGAGAGACATTTGAACTCCCACTGCTTCAGAGATTCCCCACCCCATCTCTATACTCAGTCAGATCCTGAATATATTCCACAGAAAGCGAAAAATTCAGAGTTTGGCCTATTGCATTTTGGCCTGGATACTAACCAAGGGAAACTGAAGGAGCGACATCTACACTAAAATCAGTAAATTAAAAGCATTTTTAAGTGATACAATAAGTACCTAGAGCTCTTGTATGCTTAAAATTTACTTTGACGACTGAATTTTATTTTTTTATACCTCTGGATACTCTGAGATGTTTACATTTGAAGAAATTAAATGATTGATTATGGAGGTAGGGCGGTGAAACTAAGTGCACATTAAGTGTACAAAACAAATTGCAGGAATGTGTATTCTAGGGAGACAGAAAAACCAGGGAGTGTATCTTTCATTGATTTGTAGTGATGGCATTGCTAAGACATACCTGTTCAGGTGATATGAACAGATATCACTTCTATTGATGGTGCTACATTTGACTCTCAATTTTTTATCCAGTCCACACAAACATACAAATATATTGACACCTCGTGTATCTAAAATGGGTTGGAAAATCAGCCTCAACTGTCCTCCATTTGAAGTGCATGTGACTTCTGTAGCATCCGTCTCAGAGTGACACTTTATATGATCTCTAACAAGTTAATCTGTTTGTGTAGAATTTTAATGCTATGTTGTTTTTTGGCTAGTTTGACTAATGTATTCAGAGAGGCAGATAAGTCTTGAGCAGGAGGAGCCCTCAAAGGAGGAAGGTAAAGATAAGGTGATGAAATCCAAAAGACATAGATATGTAAAGAGGAGGAGAGATAGTAGAGGCAAAAGGAGGAACACCCGAACTCAAGGGCAATGTTGAAAATTTTTTAGCATATGCACCAAAAAGCGTTTTCTTAACTAGTATGAATATGCAATAGATCTTTCCCGAGAGAGGAGGACAGCACCGTTTCCTTCTGTAGTACTCAGAATAGTCATAGTCAAACCCTTATAAAGTAAGTTCAACATGGAATGATACTCATACTAGAGTATCCCTATCTCCTGCTCATCACACTGAAGATGGACCTGAGCTACTTTAATCTGCGGAAGACTAAGCCAAGGGAAAGGCACAAGTTCACCATTGGATTCTGTCACATAGATCATCATGGCATCATTGACTAGGCAAAACTGAAATAATTCTAGAACTTTTACATACAGAAAAGTACCAGTCAAAACTGCTGAAGTTACAGAGAAATGAAAGAATGAGAAAACAGAATAACTCATGTTAAAAAGTACATGGTGGAGTGGAGTGCCTGTCTCTCACTAGGTTTCTGCTCTGGTATGACAAAACTAGTAGCCTGTGAACTGAGCAAAGGAAACTGTAATCTGACTGTAAATGCAGCAAGTGGACAGTTGAGTGAATTGATTCCGATTAGAAAGGGGCATTTCTCTGAAATCTCATTTCTATTATGTTACAAATTTTTCCTCTTACTTTAAAGAGGAAGAGGAAATATAACGTATCACGGAAAGTAAGTAAAACTCATTACTTTAGAATAGTTAGAAATGTTATTTTAATTCCAGTAGCATCTCTTATCTCTGAAAGAATATCTACTCTCTCATAATAATTAGGGCAGTTCCTATCCAACTTTTGACCTGAGGAGTTCACAAGAAACAAATATGTAATGAAATTATTTTAGAAATTCTGAAATAACTGGATTCAGAATTTTATGTATGCTGTGAGAAACTAGTAATATGTATACTGAAAGATCTTATGTTGTACCTGGTTTAGAGCTCACAATAAGTAGTATGGGACAAATGCTCTTTCACAACCCAAATCACAGTGAGTGAACAGTATCATATTTTCTGATGACTAAAGGGACTTGACCTTGTCTAATGATCATAAGTCATTTACATCTTTTCCATATAACGAAGTAAATTGCAAGTTGGTGATCAGAGGAGCTAAAATGCTGTAGTATTACCAAACTATTTGAAGATGCATTTTAGACTTCTGAATTCAAAAAAATAAGTGTATTAGGATATTTGTTGGGTAAGACACTGGCACACATATATCAGAGCTACTGCCACCTATTTTGTTGCTACATTTGTTGCTTTGTAAGTGAGTTATGATGGCATTAATTACATGTTCCTAAACTCAGCTGTGAAATTCCAGTTGTCAATTGCCA
Source organism: Cariama cristata (assembly GCF_000690535.1). NCBI lineage: Eukaryota > Metazoa > Chordata > Aves > Cariamiformes > Cariamidae > Cariama > Cariama cristata. The sequence continues at coordinate 28,731 of NW_009592737.1, forward strand.
GCAGAAAGGTTGAGTCCCTCAGACTTTTTTATGTGGCTTTTACTTTCTTAAACCAAATTCTGACTTTTAATTTTGTTTTGTAATTCATAATATCTAAAGTACGGAGATGTAGACTGAAGTGGAAGCCATTTGCTTAATCTATAGCTATTCTGTGCTATGTAACTTTTACTATGGTATAATGGCAATGCTTCATGTTCTCCATTTCTATGTTAATTTTTCTTTTAGCTCCCTAAGCAATTTTAAAATTATTTGTATCATTTTTTCCATATGTATATAAATATTTTCCTCTTCTTTACCTGGAGAAAAGCTTTGGTGGATAATAAGACTATTTGTAATACATTCTGAAGTTCTAGGCTAATTTTTTTTTACTCCTAAATATTTTTTACGTAAGCAATTTTATGTTTTCATGTTAAAACTCTTGATATTGAAGAGCAAATTAAGCTCTCTCTCTCTGTTTACATATGGGAGAGGAAAGGGTAAAGGAATACACGGAACTCTATAATTCCACCATTTCCATGTGAAGGGCTCATCCATCACGTAAAATGCTCTGCCTGATGATTTTGCAGCTGATGGGACTATATGCCAGATGCCATAGGAACAACAAAAAAAAATTGAGTATATTGTATCAAGCCACCTATTGCTTTCTGGACAAGTCATTTTATCTGGGAATCAGAATAGTTACTAATTTCTATGGAGAATACTGGAAAGCTATAAATATGGATACAGATGACACAGCTGTGTCTCTTTTTTGCTGTGTTATGCCACTGTGGTGAACAATGCTAGCTGAGGCTGCTGTGGATTTGGTTCATCAAGTAGTTAGTCTAAGTTTCAACTTCTCCCTGCCTCTTTTCCAGCACAAACAGCATGTGTGAACCTATTGTCACTCATGTCTAGATTTGATTTTGGTGAGCTAGGGTTCTAGATATTCAGGAGACTCTCATAAGACTCTTATTTGTATTTTAGGTATCAGAATACTTTAAAAATACAGTCCTTTGTGTTACTCCTTTTCCATTCTCCATTTCTGTGTGTCAGAGATGTAGTGAGGGTATATAAATTTCAGGCTTGTGAGGCACTTGGATACTATGCTTAAAACAAACAAACAAACAGAACAACCACC
>NW_009592738.1:0-12549 GCF_000690535.1 Cariama cristata
TTTTCCAACCTAAACGATTCAATGATTCTCAGTAAACACGAGCCTTCACTGGGACCTGTATGGCTAATATTACCTCCCTACCAGTGCGAGGTGTTGGGAACAGAGGCATTAAAGCAGTAAACATTAATAGAAATTTTCAGCTAGTAACCAGATTGTTAAGCTATGCATTCTACTGACTGAGAAACCAAAAGAATCCACATCTGAGACACTGTGTGAGAGGTTTACCTGCCCAAACATAGCTGTCCTGTGCTATTTTAGGCAACCTAAGGTATTTTACCTCACTGACAGCTGCATCTCCCAAGCCACACTAGATGCTAGTGTTTAGACATCTGAATCTCCCCACATCCTGACACTCACGCTTGTCCCTGGAATGAACACCTGTCAGATAAGAAAAAAAAAAGAAAAAGAAAAAAGAAAAAAAATAAAAGTCCTTCTTCCAAGTGTTGATCCTTAAGAGGGGGGAAAGAATCAGCATTGAAACAGAACAAAAAGTAGGAATCACTGGCCTAAGGTGGCTTAGCAGCTCCACTCAAGAGTATCCATGCCTTGGGTATTTCCATCAGAGTGCAGAGTTTGCGGCATTGTGTTATTTTGAAGAGGAATTCCACACTGGTAGATGACACTGACCTCCTAGAGGTCCAGCTGCTTCAACCTCTAGATGAAAGGTTACCAACTTGCACACAATGACACTGGTACATGAAGGTGTGATTTGAAATAACAGTGATTATGGTGTAATAAAACTGCTCTGATTACACTTGAAACATTTATTTAAAAACGTAGGATATATACCAGTTTATAACAAAGTGCCGTAACTCCAATATTTAGAATGTGCTGACTACATTTAAATCTTAAATGTCTTTTCTTATTGTTACTCATTCAAGCAAAACTGATTGATTTGAAAAAGTATTTTGGCTGAGTTAGAAGCTATAGACTGTAAATATCTAGCACTACCAAGGTGAGGAGGCAGATTGTTACAGCACACATAATTAAAATCTCAAAACAAAGATTAATTTGGCAATTGAATTTTAACTTTTCAGTAGAACTATAGCGAAAAATGAAACAAAACCTCCCTCTAGTATCTGAGTATACTCCCAGCCCAGCTAAATAGAAAAGGTCATTCGACAAAATCTCCCTGCTGCCAGATACTGAAAAGAAGAGGAGAAAACCTGTAAAAAGAATTCTCAAAGGATGAAGTTTTATCATGAAAACAAAAATAAATTGAATTCAACGGTTTGCTAACTGCACCCTGCTAACCTTGTAAAAATATATCAATGATGTTAAAAATAAAAAACGCAGCCAAGGAAAACAGCCAGATTCCTGAGGGAACTGACTGAATTCTGACTGGCAATGGTTAGCCACTCACCTTTCTCATCCTGATAAGCAATTAAGATGCTATTCTGTTAAAGCCCAATGCCAGCTACTAGTTTGGCTCAGCTTAGATGGATAAATGAGCATGGACTATTCCTTTGGTTCCCTGCCTTTTTTTATTAACTGCCTATGCACAGCAGGTTGGCAGATCTTGTGCAAGAAGTGTTAATTAAGGCTGCTGACACATTTTTACTTTTCTTTTTTTCTACAGTAGATATTTAGAATTCTCTGTACTCTTTATCAACCAAATGCTACAAAGAAGTTCATATGCGGTACTCACACCAAAGTCATTGGAAGCTTTGCGTATCAGTATGCTGCAGAAACATACGTTCTTAAACGTGGCTGATGGGGATAGCTTGCAAGCCTGTTGGATTTCTTTTTTTTCTTTTTCCTCCGTAATTCCATCCTGAGATAAAACACAGATCATTTGTAGAATTTTTAATAGCTATAGTTAGGGCCTTGATACTGACTACAGTCTGATGGTAAAAACATTCATCTGAAGATAGTTGTCCGTGTCTCTGTGCTATTGAATGTTTATTTATTTACACAAAAGGACTAGGTCCAACATGAGAGATACCCACATCACAGTAGCTTGGGGGTTAAACAGTCACCTGCCACTGAGAGGAAAAACAAAGCAGAAACTTGAACTTCTTTCACTTACATTTCAACAGAATATCGTCATCACACCCTGGTACTTCTCTCTGCATGCTGTCCATGACTCACGCCCACTAACCAGCTGGCTTAGGAAAAACCTTTCTGTACAAAAATTTCAGCAGAACTGGTATGTTCATGTTAAAAATATCTAGTTATGATGAACATTCATCTATAAGGAGAAAAAAACCCCACAACAAACAACACTGCTGAGAAAGAGACAACACTGAGATAACATCTCTTAGGGGTTATCTTAACCATAGCTTATCTTAGTATTGAGCACAGATAAATTTTATATCTCACGCATAGCTTGACAGTAAAATAATTTCTGACTTTACTAAGCTCGTCACTGGTTTTAAGTGGGCTGCAGCTTTTTGTCATTCATAGAATGAGAAAGAAATGGTTTGGAACTTCATTTTCTTTCATCAGAGCTGAGAGCCAGGCTCACCTAGCCAAGGACAGTATGAGGGCTGTGTCAACACAGACAGCTCAGAAATTGTCACTGCCATAACAAAGGCTTTGACGGCACCGTTTCCAACTGACAGCAGAGAACAGAATGCATTTTCAAGCTTCTATTGCTCTCAGAAAAAAAGCTCTATTGACTCTTGCAGAGGCAGCTGACAGGATTATTTTCCTGCAAATGTTTGCCCTGCCCACCTTCTGCTTCACATTTCTAACATATTACTGCAAACAGCTGATGTGACCAGGTTGGTGGTGGGAGAGTGTCATGTGAATGGGATGGATGAGAATCAGGGAGATTTGCCATTCTTTGCAGGGTACCGGGAGGCTGTTTATGTTGCTTTTGCACCAGGTGCTGCAGAGGTATGCAGCGTAGAAGGAGGGTCTAAAGCATTCTGGAAAGAAAGTAATAAAATTGAAGTTATGGCTCTGCCAATCTGTGTGTCAGCGGTTCCTAGTGCTATTATGAATTTGGTTGTGAGAAATTGAATTATGCCAGAATTTGGATACAAGCCTGACAGAAATGGAGGTACTAACTGCAAAAAGGGTATCGGGAGAGTCTGTAAAGTATTTTGTTGATAAATCAGGATGGGTGACTGAGTAGAGTCGCAGACAAAGTTTCTGCCGTAGTATATCTGAAAACTTCAGAAAGTCCCCTCTCATGTCTCTGTGTTCATATTTCTGTTCAATTACCCCAATAATGTTATTGTATCCTGATATATGTTTAATTAATTTCTTTTACAGTCAAGGAGGGAAAATACTGTTGACACACACTACAGCTGAATCTGACATAAAATGATAATGGTGATATAAACTACTAATGCTGCTTTTGATTTTAGGATTAATAAAAATTTTTACTATATTGACAACATTATCTCTTTGGATATTATAGTTAGACTACATTCAAAGTAGACTACATTCAAGTAGAAAAACTGTCTCAAATTTTTGCCAATTTGAGATTTTTAGAGAACATTTTTTGTGTCTACATATTATAGAAGCAAAAAGTGATCATCGACTTTAGACTAAGCCCGCTCAGAGGCTCATATCTTTTTTCTTTCATTCGGTTTTGCAAGGAAGCAGTTAATCTGTGCATACTCCAAAACAACTTTGTTTTTACTAAGCGCCGGCTTCAAACTTTGTGGAATACTTCGTCCACTTTTTGCCGCCATTAAATTTTATTTCAGAACAGTCCTTGCTTCTGGAACTGCAATCAGACTGAATCAGGAATCAGGAAATGCTAGCAAAAAGGTCGTTTTGTAGTCTGTATTCATCATATGGCAGCAGAATAAGGAACAAAACTCACAACTAAGCCTTATGGTTCTTACTGAATTCTGCTTCTGAATTTAAGCCCCCAGGTGTTTGCTTAAATGCAGAAATCCAGAGCACTGCAATGACCAGGAATAATATTTCAGTTACTAAAGTCTATCTCTTTTCTTGAAGGCTGAGAAGCTTTGGATAAATGCCTAATAGAAGTGCTGTCTAGTTGCCAGACACATTTCTTCCTACCTTTTGGAGCCGCGTTTATGGCATGTACGTGAAGATACCATCTCCGCTGTAGTTCAACTGAAATCACAGTTATCCAAATAATGCATAACATACTTATACAAAGCTTCTCTCTCTCTCAACTTATACCACTGTGTTTTCATTTGTTCCCATAAAATCCGCACATTAAACTGCTTTTAAATACTAATTGACTATATTAGTCCTCTAAATGGCTGTTGTGTAATGTCTGTTTAATATTGAGGATTTGTGCTCTAAGCAATGAAAGAAAATAGAAACCAGATATTTTTTAAAAAGGAATACAAGAAAAAAAAACAACTCCGTAGTTACTTTTATTGCAAAAAATAAAAGCACTCTGAAAACCATAACACACAGATTTGAATTAAATTACACTTACAATACATATTCCACTAACACTGAGATAAGATTCATGATTTCCCTCCAATTAGAGAATAATTATTTTAATTTTTATTAATAAGGGCTGCAGATCTATGAATTCCGTTCATTAGTTTTATTTAAGAAAAGACCATAAGTTTATATTAAATCTGTATTTTGTTTAATTCAGTGTCAATTCTCACAATTTGTAACAAAATCCTGGGAAGACAACTGGATGGAAACTTGATAGGTTTTGTATGAGCATCGACCAAATTAAGATGTGTCTTTTTTTTTTTTTAATAATATTGAGACATGTAAAGTATTAATGGTCTAAACATGTTTGATTTTTTTTTTATTAGCAATGACCACATTTCCTGTTTTTTCTTAAAGATGCAATAACCTGAGCTAGCTGTGAAATGTTCTTTATTTCTCCTATGTCTTCCTAAGCACTTTTTAGATTGAGGTTGTATCACAGATTTTTTGATTTTGAATGCAAACTTTATTGGCTCTTTAGACTACTTAATTCTTTCATGTAGCATGTTACAATCGTAAGTTCCTGAACTGTCCTGCTACTTACTATTAATATTATAAACATCGCAGAGCACACACTTCACTCATGCACTTGTCATAAAGGCATTTGTCATAAAGGTAACTTTATTCCCCAAGTTACAACAGAAAGTACCTATTCTGTTTCCTTAGGGGAAAAAAAAAAAGTTAGAAATCAGACCTCATCTCCATAAATACAGCTTCCTTTAGGTTCCAAAGGTGTTTAAATCTATTTGTTGAAGTCAGCCAGATTCCAGTCTTGTAGTACTAACAGCAATGAACCCATAGATTAATTATTGAAAATATGCAACATGAGTATAATTTTCACATTTCCTGTTAATTCCATCCACTATCTGTGCTATAATGTTACTATGGAAAACACTTAAAAATTAATACATTCTGGAAAAAAGAAATAATAAGGGAAGTAAGAAATAAATAATAGGAGAAATAAAATTCAAGAATAACTTACATCATTTGTGACTTATTTATGTCAAAACACTTGCAATTATTTTACTAATCAGCCTGTGTTTCTATCAAGCATGAACTCATGCTACGTGTCAGCTGGAATATTTGCTTTCCAAAATTTCTTTCGTTCTTTATTCAAAAGGGGTTGCATAGCCAGGTAGCGCACACAAAGACAAACCATGCTTATCCTAGGCTGTGCTGTGAAGTAGTGGACAGAGCTGGGCACAACTCTCCCAGCTCGGGGAATGGAGCTGACCGGCAGCAGCTGAGGAGCCAGGCCTGTGTTCTCGAACTGTGAAAGACAGACCTTAAAGATTATCATTTAGCCTATTTTAAGCTTGGAATACAGAAGTCTCTTCAGAGTTAATTATTAGGTGGTGTGGTTCACTGTGATGGGTTTTATTGCTTTATTTGGGTGATTTCCGTATGTGCTAGCTTACTTATCATTCTTACCTTAAAGCACTTCAAATATTAACACTGAATATTTGTTATCATTTTTTATTGTGGAGCTCCTGGCTATTAATTGGCATCCAGCCTCAAGTTTTCACAATAAAACAAGTACTCTAAAAGGCCCCCAGAAGCAAGCAAAAATAATAGGTATTATGTATTATACAGTAAGCAGCTGTTAGTGGAAATTCACAGCTTATTTTTTCCTTGTGTAAGGTTTTCTCTTCTTTGAAAATTGCTGGGCATTGTTGTGAAGAGGTGAGCTCTCACTGGAGAAATTCAGGGTTTGTTCTTTTTACTGTTGTCCATGCTTCCATTTCTATAGGCCAATCTCTGTAGTATATAATCTGTAATACATAGCTTCTGACGTAGTGTTCAGTTCCCAGTCCTTCAGTTCCCACTCCTCCTAATCAGTCAGCTTGCCTGTTTCCAGCATTTGTGTATTTTCACAAATAGGATAGATTTTACAACACACCATGATTCTTCTTCGTTTCACAGACCTTACCTTCCTACTGAGCTAATTGGGAATTGAAGAAAACAACTTTATTGGGCATTAACCATCATTTGTTTCCAATAGGAAGGTCTTCAAGGCTTTTTATGGCCCTGGATTGACACTCTTGGTTCATAGCCAGAAGTCTTGCTTTGGCTTCCTAGTTGTCCTGAATACATGGAGAAAGTTGTTACCTGGTAAGTGTAACTAATTTAGGAGTGATAATGGAAATTAGAAGTGACCTGTCTGAACTTTATTAAGGGAATAGTGGATGTTGTTAAATAAAGCTAATTTCCTTTGCCTAATATATTGTCAGAAGCTGCAGGCATGCCTGCATGGATGAGGCAGTGACAGAAGGGTCTTGAAGCTTTAAGATGTAAAACATGGAAGATAACATCTGTTTGATATTGTGATGACCCATGCCAATGGAGTAATGGCTACTGATCTTTTTGTATAATTTTGTACAAAATATGTGTGTGAGAGGGGTCAAATAAAATACTTTCATTATTCCTTTCTTTATGTCATTACAATAAAAGCTTTCACCTAATCACTAGCTACTGCAAGCAGGGTTAGCAATTTAAGCTATCTATGTAATTTATTGGGCAGACTTATTTGTTTGGAACCACAAGAATCCTTGCCTATTGAAATCTTTTGGACAATAATGGTATAGTTATATATTTTAGATGTATAGCTCTCATAACTTTCTATTTAAACTTCCTGACCTTATAAAGATTTGCTGCTCTATAATAAATTTTTGGGGCTATTTAGAAATTAAGTATGGGATTTGAAAGGAAGCTTTCAGGATTCATGTCCTTGACACGTAAACAGAAGGTTCTGAATGGACTACGTGAACATCCACATGTGAGGATTCTTATCACATGACTTTGGCTCTCTAAAACTTTGGTATCTAAATTGCACTTAAGATCTGGACTGGCTCCATGGTCAGCAGGTGAATTCTTCCCACAACAGTAAGATGCCTGTTTATTGATTATGAAAGTAGCTTCAATGGTTAGCTATGATATCTAAAATTAGGCAAAATGAAACCATGTAATTGTAATGTAATTATTTCATAGTAATGAAATAAGTACTTTCATCAGTATTTCATCAGAATACAGTATTGATGTGGACTAAATTAAAAAGAATATTTAAAAGTGTGCAAAGAAGGGAGTGAATTTGAAATAATCTGCAGTAAATGTAATCCTGGGATTTCTAGTTCATGAATCTTGACGTGTAATAGAGCTCGTTACACTTAGTTCTTTAGACTGTTTTTATGTGAAAGTAAAAAAAGGAAGGAAGCAGCCATTATGCTGCTGCCATCACAGCCATCTTCTGTACATCAGAGTCCCAAGCCCTCCAACAGTGTAACACTTTCTCATCTGGCAGGAGGACTAATTTAATCAGGCTGTCCCAGGGGAAACTTCTACTGGCAAAGATAAGCTGCCAATTCCTACCTTTGTGTGACAAGAAAAGTCTATCTTGTCTTAATCCTCTACCTCAGAGTATTATCTAGGGTTTAAGGAGCTCTCATGACATCTGACACAGTCAGAGGAGAAAAGCAGTGAAGTCAGGGACTGAATGGCATTGCAAGAGTTTTCAAGAGTAAATGGGAGTTTGGAGAGCAAGTGAATGAGGGAGAGCAATGTCACTCAGCCGTGTTCTCTTTCTGCTGCTGTTGCCTGATCAGTATCGACCTCTCCTTGCAAAGGGCATGATGCTTTGGTGTTTGGTGTTGGATCAGATCCATAGAGTCCCAGAATAGGTGTTTGAAATAAACGCATATTTTATTCTAAAAAAAGCTAGAGGTGAAAATCATATTTTAAATGGTTACATTTACTCTTTCAGTGAAACATGACCACAATTTCACAGGACAAAAGCAGGTGCTTTTCTAGCCCTAGCAATAAGTTTTTGCAAAAAGCCCCCAACAATGAAGATTTAACAGCTGCTCACAAATCAGCCTCAAACAGTTCTTTTAATGGAGAGTGCAATGTACTCTGCAAACCCCACTGTCCCTATAGATTATGCACTATATTGTATGTTGTTAGCATGTCCTCCTCTCCAGTCATTCAAACTGGTAGAGAAACACAATTATTTTTGTGAGATTTTCTGTGAGCGTCCTTCTAGTCTTTTCTGTTCCGTACATTATTTTGTAGACATTGATCATGCAGCCTTCTAATCTTTTGGTTAAGAGTTAAAACCCCTTCACATCCTCTGTCCAAAACAAACAAACAACAAAACCCAAACAGAAAACCAGCATATGTTTCAGAAGATATGAAAAAAACCCACTAATCTTTGGATTTCAAGAAGTGAAACTAAATCTCACAAGAATTTAAAGTCAACTTTTCAACTGTCTTATCTGGTTAGCTATAGCTCATCAACACTATAGCACACTGAAGTTAGCTGTTTTTCAATCTCTCACCTTCAGGAGGAAAAAAAGAAATGTAGTCATCCAATACTCCTTCACAGAGAGCAGGAGGATGTGGAAGAAGACCATATGGTCTGAAAGGATTAATGCAAGTGTTATCGTTCAACACAGATATCCTCAAGCAAGCTCCAGAGCAATAAATTATTAAATATAAAAATATAGCACCTGCTGCAGCAAAGCTAATGGTGCGAATCTTTTAAAAACAAGAACTATCCTGGGGTATAATCCAGTAATATATTCTGCATCTAGAATTTTTAGTTTAATTCTTCAGAAGTCACAGATTGGGCAGCAAATGCATTGATTAAAGTAAAATGCCTTTACTTGTATAAGGGATAGGCCTCACTGTGATTCTGTAATGCTGCCAGTCTTCTGTTTATCTTTGTTCTGGCTATGTGGCTCTAAATCAAGATAAAAAGCAACTCAACATGAAGGAAAATAAAAAGAAGGTCATTTAATCACCCCGTTAGCTTAAAATGATTATTGATTCCTGGAGGTGATGTCTAATTCTGCCAGAAAATCCATTTCAGTAATGATTACTGCCCTCTGCTTTATCTATTATCCTGGAGGTTATTAAAAGTGGGAGTCTCCAGGGAAGTATATAGCTTTAGACCACTAATATCATATTTAATATGTTTTTAACAGAATAGAGTTTCAGATTGTGCCCTTTAACCTACAAGCGAATCGAGTAGACAGTTAGGAAAGTGTAGGTCTAATTATTATATATACTCCACTGGGATCTAGTCGCACACTGCATGATAGCTAAATATCAGCTGGGACAAGGGCGTATTGAACTCTTCATCACTCTAAATTACCAGGTGCACACAGCTCTAGAAATAACATAGTCAGAAAACTTACAGTACCCTTTTGAAATAGTTACTCAGCTTGCTGTTGCACTTTACCAGATAATGTTCACATCCTATGACACTTGTATCATGTTTTCCTCTTGGTTGCTCTTTCAAAATCACAATGATATAAACTAACTACTGTGCGAATAAAGAATTGTCTACATACTGAAACATCTGGACCACAATTATGTATACACAGATGTCTCTTGAGTGGCCCATTCCAACTAGATTACATAATTAAACTCACAATGAGGGTAACCAGATAAAATTCAAAGATTATGCATTCGGAAAATTAGACTAGATCATCTAATCTAGTCATCTTTTGTGATCCTAATTTCTCTCTGCGTGTGAATCTCCAACAATATTTTAAAAAAGCAAGTAATATAAAATAGCATATTAAGAATATGTTATTTTGGTATTCCATGGAACACTTGGTGTTAATCTTTGAACCTTTTTGAACTGAAGGACTAGTATTAACACTTACCATTTTTCATAGATCACAATGTGCTTATCTTATGATTTTTAAAATTGGAAAAATGGTATTATTTCATGGGTCAGCTGCAGACCTTTTTCCATGGAGTTTTGGACCACCATTTATGTGAATGTGGAGACTACAAACTGAGACTCTCTCACACAAGGGCTATTGAAAATAAGATTATTCTGCCTTACTCTTTTTTTTTTTATTATTTCAAAATCCCTGAGAAACTTTTTAAAAAGTTATTTTAAAGAAAAGTGTTTAAAAAAATAAAGAACCTGATTTCTGAAAGTAATTCATCTGACAGCATTTATAATATAAAAAAATAGCTTAATAATGGTAATAACTAAAAACCATACAGTAAAATTCGGGACTGCCTCCTTATTTATACCATGGTAAGTACCTTCACAATGCAACTAATTAAATCATTACTTTATGATCTGCCATGACCAAGAGATACTGTAGATCATATAAATTATACTGCATTTGATATGACCAGATATCCAGAATCGATTAGTGGAGCAAAAAAGTAGCAGCAAGTTGTAGTGCCAACCTACTGCAGATATTTTGGGCAGTACAGAGCATGGGGTGCAACTACTTTTCATTCTCTGGCATGCATTCCCTATAGCCTTGTGTGAATGATAATAATAGCTAGCTGTTATAAATCTTCCAGCATTTTGTGAAGGCAATTGATATCTATATTATTGTTTTTATTTTGCCCAGACAAAACACGTGGAAGGTTACATGAATCTTTCTTTGTTCTGATCCCATCCCATTTCCCACAGGGAAGAGAAATCTGAACTAGTCGATTCTCTTATCAAGGCATCCCAACAATAGTAAATAAGTGCAAGTAGACTGTCCTCTAAGACCTTGGTCAGATGAAGTGTCATTCACACAAGCAATAAGCCCCTAAAAGTTATGCGAACACTAGTAATTGCATGGATTTTGAGTCGTTTGTATAGAGAGTTGTGCAATGTCACTATCTCTAGGAACTCAGCAAAAAATAATTTCAGTTAATATTTGTCAGAAAAATGTATTTTTTATCTTATTGATCTTTGCAGTATATTTTTTTCTCTTACTACTCCTCATATTATTACAGCTTTCACACTTTTGTTAACTGCTGCAAACTCAAAAAAGTTGATAGAAAGTTTGTCTTTGATTTTAAAGAACTTTTGTATTAGTTCAACAGTTTATTAGACTCTAACAAAGAGAGCCTGATGATTGCATTTGGAGAAGCAGTATTCAAATTATTGCCCAGCCAGGGTACATACTAATAATTATTAAAATGTCATAGAAATTTGGTTTAAAGTTTTCACTTCAATTGTTTTCCACATTACACACAGTTGATAGATGTGATCTATGCTTTACAAATATAGTGTGTGAAATACTGGCACCATTGATGTCAATGGGTGTTTTATCATTAACTTTAATGGGGAAAAAGGTTTCACACTACATCGTAAAATTAAACAGGCATGTATACTCTTTAACACACAATGACTCACTGTTTAATGGTTAAGTATTTCATTCTTGAATTACTGTTCACTTTGGAGGATCTGTGGCCCAAAAATGGTTTATTTCAACTGTGCCTGTGGATACTTCAATCTTTTTATGGAATTCTTTTTATAATAATGTATATAATTCTTTTTATATAGTTTCAGTAATTCATTATAATGCACAGAGCTATGTCACTTTTAGGATAGCACTGTATTTTCTTGCTATATCGAATGATAATTGGTTCATTTATTTATTTTGAGCCTTTGTAAGTGGACTTGTATTGCTCACCATTAGGACATTTAGCAGAAAGCCTGCTGTCTTATCACAGGGACCTCTAGAAGAAAAAAACCCACAACAAGATTCCTAGATTAATGTCTTCAGTGCGTCACTGTCAGAGAAGTCAGCCAAACCACAGTGCATTCTTTAATGGAACTAATATTAGTTATTTTCTCTTCAAAATAAAGACATAAATATAGTCACAACAATAAGGAAAAAAAAATAATTAATTGACCAAAGCTGGGGTCAGATCCTCAGCTGGCATGAATTTGCATGCTCCATTAATGTTGATTGGATTTATGCTCCCTGAAGACCAGATGTCCCATGTTTCTCTGTGTATAGCTCTTTCAGAACCATAATAGGTTTTGCTTTGCTATTTGTTTGGTTTTTTTACTGACTGGGTATCATTGTATTTGTTCTGGTCAGTCTCTTGCCGTGTTTAAACTTTGACACGGCTTACGCAGTTAATTATCAGATTGCAGACTCAGGTTTAATCAATCAAATATTTTGAGTCTACATCATTTTTAGTTAAGCAATTCTTCTGAGTTTGGCATATTAGATTATTTATTTATTGTACTTTCATCAGCTGTGAGAGCAAATAAATAAAATTTTAACCCTTGCTGATAGTTTTAACAGTTTAACACTGACAGTTTATCCCTCCTCTCTCCTCTGCTGAAAGCTTCCTTCTTTTTATCCCCTGTTAGAAACAAATTGATTCCAACGATATACTTAAAAT
>NW_009592738.1:12580-37432 GCF_000690535.1 Cariama cristata
TCCCATAAAGTCTTATGTAATACCTATTGTGGCCAAGGGTTTACGGTGTGAAGAATGAAGACTGGATTAAAATAAACAATTAAAACCTACCACATCTTCTTTAACATAGTCCAACAATGAGATTGCTTTTTTGAGCACTTCATGCTGAACATTTTGTTCAAGATTTTGTCAATCAGCAATTCTTGGGTTTAATTAAAAAACTTGCCATTAATGGTCTTCATTCATGGAAATCTAATGAATCAGAAGCTACTAAAATTTTGTCCATCATTGTCCTTTCCTATGCATCTACGGAAGGAAAACAATGAGTTATTCCACAAGATACACTATGTTTGTTACTTATGAAGTTTAATACATTATTATCATTTTTAAACAGTGCAATAGCTGTATTTTGTGTCAGAGATACTGCAACTTCTGCTGATTTAAAGAGAAAAAGGACTTCATTTTCATGTGGAATTCTTATGAAACTGTGAAAGTAGAGCTGGTGTCTAACAAATGTCACTTGAAGAAAATACGGATATACTAAACTGAGGGAAGAACTAGCACCAACAGTTTGATAAATTGACAATAAATTTTATCATGCTGTTATTAGCTTTATTTTATATATGCCTATAGGTTCTTGTTTAACAGAAAAGCAGTACGGGAGTAGCAGTGGAGTGATTATCATGGCTTTCTTCTTCTCGTTCATTGTTCCCTAAAGTTTTCTAGTGTTTATTCTTCCAGTCCATTTTCCTTCTGACCACAGTATCACAGTAAAAGAAGATAGATAGTGGGAGTTATTCATAGCTCCCTACTTATATCCATTTTACCTCTAAGTCCACCCATTATCAGTGGCAAATATAGAACAAATTTGTTTTTCCATAGCTCCTGACTATCAACAAATGACCCAACAAATGTTCGTTGACTGGCTTTTGGAGAAGCAGATGTGTCAAAACCAGCTTCTTTTTCTTCTTGTCACTTCCAAACGTCACAGTGAAGACTAGAAAAACTCATATATGATGGGAAACCTGGTGCCTGTTGAGCTGTGAAAAAAGCTGCCATTAGACAGCCCAAACATTTCTGTCAGGCCAGCAAAGTACGAGAAAAGTTTCCATTAGGCGGTTTATAACTACACACCTTTTTTTTCTTCCCTTTCCTCTCTCCTCCCCCTCCAAGCTTTTGATAGCCAGCAATTCTGTTTACTGGCACACACTGCGGCCTTTCTCAGAGTACAATTCACAATGTTTATAACTGTCATCATTTCAGTCTCTGTACTTTGTATTTTTCCATCTCATAATCTTTCTCTTTTCCAGGTCCTTGTCACCCTGGAAAAGCACTGGTGTTTATAACCTCTCGGGCTACATTGACTGGCTTTGTCATCAGAGGTTTTCATAGCATCCTTAATGACCTGTTAGGAAGAATCTGGTAAACATTCTGTCATAGTAAGTGTTTGGCTGAAAATCTTCTGTTATCTTAACTTGTATGCTCAGAATATTGGCATATTAAGTGCTTGGCTGTTGACTGATGTGATGGGCTCAATTTAGTACATTCTTCAGATATTGTGTTTTCTGAGTAGTATTTCTTTTTGCCAGAAAATGGCCATATTAATCAAAGAATATGTGTATTATTAGGCTGTGAATTGTTGGGAACTTCTTTGCTAAATATTTATAATCAAAAAATTTCTCCAAAACTTGCAATATTCATCTACAATAAAAAGCAAAAATTAATTGGAGATATTTTTTGTGAAGCTTTGAGAAATATCCTAAGTCAGATATACAGGAAATTCCAAGTATTACTTTTTTATATATATTGATCTTATTTTTTGGTGGTAGGAGAACGTAGGGAAGCCCGCATTCTGCTCTATTATTACAATGATAAGAAGTGTCTGAGGCATCCAGAAAGTTTAGCAGAAAGTGGTGCTGTCTAGTTCTCCAGACTGACTGATAGGGTTTGTAGAACCAGTTGTGCTAGTCTTGCAATAGCTAAACTTCCCAAGTCCTTTGGAATAGTTTTGTGGCAAAACTAGCTTTCTGTACTAACACTTTATAGTTGAGAACTAGATACTGCTCAACTCAAAAAATGCACCCAAAAATTGAGATAGTATGTTTAAAATTTCTGTTTCAATTTCTGTTTCAACTTATAATTTCCATTTTATAGATCTGCAAGAACATTCAAATTGAAATAGAATGCTGGAAAAGCATTGACCGTTAGCTGTAGTGTCTCCGAGGTGCCACAATCTACATATTCATCTCTCTCTCAGATAGTATCCATATGTACATAACCACATATATATAAATATGCCATAAATATATGGTGAGGCTCACACGTTATGGAACAATGGTGATGATACAATTGAAAGATTTTCATTTAACAATATGTTTGAATTACGTATCATGTTATAAAAATATAGGCTTATGTCAAGAAAGTAGGTTAAAGTTAACCTCATGTCCCAAGGAAGCACCAGGCTGCCTATCTCTAATCATGTGAATAGACATAAAATTGTTTTGAAGAATAAGAAAATCTCAGCTATTATTTAGGCAGAAAACTGGGAGGCAAATCAAAGAAATTAAATAATCCTCTTCACTATGTGGATTTATATCTCCCATAGATTTGCAAGTCAGAAAGACAAGTACGGGTTCTGGAAAATGCTCAGTTTTCCCTTGGAATGAGGCAAAGGACTCGCTGCTAACTGATCACCAATTCACTGCTGCCAGGAGCGTGCACTGGGCCAAATGGAGGAGTCCTTTGAAAAAAGATTGGGATTTGTTTGAATGAAATTGTAAGTGCAGGAGTACTAGTCACACTGGAAAACTCAGTCGTCTGCAAACCAGGAAATTGTTATCACCACTTTATCCAACCGTTTCCACCATGCTTAGAGATAGCGAGGCATATTGCTCCATTACGCAGGGATCAAACAATGCTTATGAATAAGAGTATCACAGTTGTGGTGTTCATGTCAAACAAGGCACGTACTGAAACACTTGAATACCAGGAAAAGCAGAAAAACACAGTGAATGCTGGAATTCATCCTGGAGAATGTTAAATAGTAGTAGACAAAAAATCCTTAGATTTATTCCAGGAACCATTTCATGCTTATCAACAAGAATGCAGAAAGCCTATCACAGTGGTCAGATGAATGAACTACTAATGGGACAAAGCAATCTGGAATAATTAAAATTTCCAGATAATGCACAAAGTGTAGCTGAATGGATAGTACTGTAATAGTATGCCTTGAACTCTGTCGATTCTATATTCCTACACATTAAAAAAACAACAAAACCAGCCCCCTTTTGAAGATGATCAGAGTGCAGAAATTTCCTCCGCCATCTTCTTTCCAATCTTTGATCTCACTGGAACTGATCAAGGTTTTAATTTCCTTCAGGAAGGTGTCCATGGATTTTTTTGGTCAGCACATTTCCTTTTAAATACTTTTTAATATAACACTCTAAAATAAGTGTTTAGATCCTTATTGCTAAACCCAAATATTTATCAGGAATTTTAAGAATGTATTTAAGGTGTGAAAAAAAAGCTGCCATACTTGCAAAGTTTGTGTTAATGGAAAAGTATAAATATTGTCCATTGTAGGAAAAAAAGTGACAAGAGAAAGATAAATTTTAGACCTATTGCTTTGATTTTTAGACATTAGTATTCAGTTATAGCATGGGCAGAAATATAATCTGGATAGACCAAATTCTTGAGAATTGATTATATGTATGTAGTTGCTTTTTTGGCTGTCAGTGATACAATCAACCCTCTGGCTGGAAGAGAAGGTCAAATATACCTCAGTATCAGTAGGAGAATCAGCTGATAGCAGAACTAGTAATGGTATTTTTGAATTTGAGATATAAAACCAGATAGACCTTTTTTTAATAAAAATGGTATAAACATGAATCAATCAAAAAAGAGAGTAGTTTTGTGTTGATCCAGTCTGAGAAAGCCTTGGAATTAAGACCCTGTTAGAAGTAGAAGTTCAGTAATACACCCAAACTGGTGAAAGGACTGTGTCAAGAATGCTGTTAGGGGAAGCAGGATTCAACTGCTCTCACTTTAGCTGTAAATTGGCCATTTTGTCTAGATTAATCATCGAAACTATTCCATAATCAGTAGAAGTTGTTGCATTGGTTAACTGCAGATAAGTAGTTTAGATGACTAGTATAAGTAAGCTTTCTAATTTCCTAACACCTGAGATACAAAGGTGACCTAAAAGCCTAATTATCCTCACTTTTTATTTTTAAAATCACAGAATCATTGAATAATTTAGGTTGAAAGAATTCCTGGGAGGCCACATGGTCCAGCCCCTTGACCAAAGCGGTGCCACATTACTTGTGGTTGCTCACAGCTAGGCCTGGTGAAGTGCTGAAGAGCTCCGAGGCGGGTGTCTCTGCAGCCTCCCTGGACACCTACTACAGTGCTTGAGTACCCTTTTTGTTGTAACTTCTGGTCACTGCCTTTTGTCTTATCTCTGTACATCTTTGAGAGGAGCCTACCTCTGTCTTCTCTATACCCACCCATTAGGCAGTTGAAGAAAACAAGTAGGTCTCCATTTTTTTTTTTTTCTTCTGCTTGAACAAACCCAGTTCTCTTGATCTCTTTCTTACATGTCATGTACTCCAACTGCTCACCATCTTGGTGGCCCTTCACTGGACTTGCTCTGGTATGTTCAAATTTTTAGTGTACCAGAGGGCTCCAAGCTGGCCGTACTACTTCAGAACCTGTCTTGCAAACGCTGAATTGAAGGGACTAATCATTTCCCTCAGCCTGCTAGCTACAGTCCTCCTCATATAGCCTAGTATGCAACTGGTCTTCTTTGCCACAAGGGCACAGCAATGACTTACATTCAGTCTGCCATTCCACTTTTTATTTGCCTTTTGGAACTTTCTGAGATTTCTATTAACTCATTTTTCCAACCTGCTAAGGTCCTTCTAAATAGCAACGTGTAGGCAAGCCCTAGTGTTTGGGCCATGCTTCTTTACTCAGTGTTATCCACAAACTTGTTGAAGGTACATTTCACCCTGACATCAGGTCAGAAATAATGATGTTAAACAATATTGACCCTAGTTTCAGTCCCTGAAGGATGCCACTAGCTGCCAGTTGGACTTTGTACTGCTGATCCCAACCCTTTGATCCCAGTGTTCCAGACAATTTTCCACCCAACTTGTAGCTGACCTGTTCAAATCCTATATCTCACCTATTTGACTATAAGAATGTTATGGGAGACCTGTGTTGAAGGTCCTGCTAAAAAAATATTCACTGCTTTTCCCATGTTCAAAGAGCCAGTTATCTCATCCTAGAAAGCAATCAAGTTGATCAGGCATAATTTGCTTTTGCTAAATCCATACTGGCTGTTCTCAGTCACCTTATTGTTGTTCTTGTACCTGCACAAGGCTTCAATGAAGGTTTGCTCTGTAATCTTCCTCAAGATTAAGGTTAGGCTGATCAGCCTGAAGTTCCCCAGGTATTTCTTTCTTGCCTTTCTTGAAGATTTGTGTGAGAACTGCCCTCTTCCAGTCACCAGGAACCTCTGCCAGTTGCCACGACCTCTTGAAGATGATAGACAGTGGCCTCACACTGATACCAGCACCCTCTGCACTGCTAGATCTGTTCCATCTGGTTCCTTGGACTTGTGAATAAACAATTTTCTTAAGTGCTCCCTACTTTCTGAAGTATCTGCTCTAAAATAATGTTTTATTCCCTCACAGACTGTGCTGCTAGGTTCAGAGATAGGGGTACCTGAAGATAGACCTTATCAGAAACTAATACAGAGAAAGCATTGAGTATCTCAGCCTTTTCCATGTCCTTTGTCACCAGGTCACATACCTCACTGAGTGGTAGCGTGGCAGTTTCATTAGCCTTCTTTTTGCTGGCAAAGTACCTATAGAAAGCTTTCTTGTGGCTTTTCAAATCCCTCACTAGTTTCAGCTCCACCTGAACTTTGGCTTTTCTAACTCCATCCCTGCCTACTCAGGCAATGTCTCTACGTTCATAGCAGGTAGCCCATCCTCCAACCCCATTCATCCTACTTGCGTCACATTCAAAATCTTTTAGTGGCAACGGGGAGCACCCATAATTTGTAGAACTAAGATTTTATTGTTTGTGTAAGTAATCCTTTAGCAATATAACCAAAATGCAAAAAAGTTACAATTAGTCCAATTACAATATTAGTACTCGTGGTTCAAATTAAGAAATTTATACCAAAAATTTATTCACAGAAGTTAAAATTGCTATATGTTAACTATCCATTACCTACTCCCTCTCCCCACTCTGGTGTCTTTCTACGTATGTGTCGTGCTCATCCTCCCAGTGTCCCTGTGGTCAATAGTGCCAGCCTTCCTCAAGCAGAATAAGGCTGAGTGATTGTGTGGGTGTTTGCTAAGGGCTCATCAGCATCCTCACTTCTTCACCTGAAGCAGTATGATTGATATCCATGGTGGGTGGCTCCAGCTGGGGTTATTTGCGTATTCTTCTCTTAAAACAGCCTACTTTCTTTCCATTGGTTTCCAGCTCAAGTTTCAAAGTTTCACAATAGCCTACGCATGCCTCATTCAGTTAAAGACTGTTTCCAGATACAAAACCCAAAGCAAAACAAACCTCACACATCAATAGCCTCACCTATTTAATGTAATACATTTTTCATGAGAACTCTCCTTGATTTTTGTTGAAATTATTGAGCATGAGTACTGCAACTGAGACTTGAGATTTCTTTTTCCTCTTAAACTGCATTTTTTGACTGACCACTGGAGAATGAATATATGCATGCAAAAGGTCGCAAGACATATGTACGCATATTTGTAGTGCATTTATTTGAATATAGATATTTACAGGATACTGAAAAATCAATAGAATTTCCCAAGTCTGACTGAAACGATTGTCTCACTTTAAGGCAAAAATACTTTTTCAACATGCAGTATCACTGTCATGCAAAGTTAAAGTGAAAGGAGAGAAAGTCTATGTCTTGGTATAATATGTGTTTATGTTTCTTATTTATACTTATCCTGCATGAGAAAGATAGATGTATGTGTTGACTGCGCAGCAGACATTTTTAACCCATTCAGATAACCTCAGTTATGCTGCTCAGGAATGCTTTTTATGACATTCCTTCAATTCATCAGGCAGAAAAGGGGCAGATATACTTTTCACTACTAAATAAAGGTTTGGTTGGGTTTGGGTTTTTGTTGTTGTTGTTGTTGTTGTTTTTTAAATCAAGAAAGACTGGTAAAATAAAATTACAGAAAAAAAATAGAGTTTATTGGTATCTGTCAGTATAAACCTGTTCCATTGAGTTCAAAGGGCCTTAATACTTTCTGTTAAATGAAGATTTGGCACTATTTTCCCTTAGTGATTCATAATAATTAACATGAGAGGACAATAAAACTTGTTTTCTTCTTTTGTTGTTATTCTATGCTGATTAAAAGTATTCTACATGAATCTTTAACACAACTGAAAGCTGCAGTAATGGACGTAGAGCTTTAGTCTAGAAATATGTGATGATACACTAGACAAGAACTGGAATATGAAGTATTTAAATTCAGGTTTTATCCCTGGTTACTCATTAATGCTGACACACTTAAAATACATTCAATGAACATGGCCAGAGATAATTAAGATGGGGATATAAATGAGTTCTGATTTCAGCAAGACAGTACTTTTACTGGGGAGACTGATTGTAAAGATTTTATTCATAAAACCTCAGTTTCTTAGGATGTACCATTGCACCGCACTCATCCAACATCACTCCCCCTGTAAGACATCTCTTCTTTAGCTTTTTTCCAATCGTCTCCTAATCATCCTTTCTCATCTTGTTGCATCTTGAAGCCTCAGCCCCTAACTACCACATTTCCCTTTCATTCTGGCCCTGCTGAGCTGCTGAATCGTCCTCCCTGGCTGCCTTCCCTTCTGAATTGTTGCTGAACATCCCTTCCTCTTCTGTTACTGCTTTCTTTTTCTGTAAGTCTGTGCACCATTGTTCCACCACAAATTGCACTTCAATTCGCAATTTACTTGATGTTCTCTATGTCCCTTGCCTTCTTCCATCAATCCAAGCCCTTTACTTCTGTTTGCTGAAAATTCCCACATTCCTCCCTTCCTGGGCGTGATGCTCTGCCTCAGTTCTCTTGTCTTAGTTTCTTCCAATTAATTCTATTGCAAAGTCTATTGATAAAGATGTAGATGTAATGCTATGTTTATATACAAATTTATACATATAAGTGACATACACATTAGAAACACACATTTTCTTGTCTTCATTCTATTTAAAGGTTAGATAGTAAACAGAATAAAAGATTATTAGTGCCATTGGATCTGAAATAAAAATTATTAAAATAAGTAAAAGAAAAAATAAGACTGAATTTTGCAAACATAAAGTACATGAATTACCATCTAACACAAAAATTCCATCCATCGTTTTCTCTCCCAGCATTTCTAAGATGAATATCTATATATGAATCTATTTCTCCATTTAAATATGGATCTATAACTTTTCTTGTCCTAACACGTTTTCTGTCCTCTTCCTGAAAACAATCATATTTAAGCCCATGTTTGTTTAAAAATTGTTGCTTATCTGGTGATTAAAAGCAATGAAATGTAGCTTTACATGGGTTATAAACAAATAAAAATTAATCCCTCCCCCTAAAAAACCAAAACAGATTACACAGAACAGTCATATTCTCACATATGGATATAAGTATAGTTAATCAAAATATATACATTAAGACAAAATAAATATATACATTTAGTCAGAGAATTGTTTTTAAGTAGCATTTATAAGATGAATTGTTCACCACAAATGATTTAATGGTCAGTGATACCTGAATATATCCAAACTATTTGGTGACTTATTCAGAAATGCAATGTCATTCCTTGTTCTCCATAAACATTTTTTTAAGAAAGCATGGTGAGTACAGGCCAGAATACACAAAAAAGAAAACAGGCAAACTTCCCAGCAAGAGACATGAAGCTTGCAGTTGCATAAACACAATGTCAGCCAGGTATGTAACGACTTTCACTGCTACGAAAGAGATTTTCACTGATGATTTGTGTAACTAGAAGCTGAAAATGAAATGATTGCTTCCATTTATATACAGTGACTTTGAAAATGTCATGTTCACTTAAAAATAGATTTCTGACTAGCAGTGCAGCAGTAGCACTAAGTCTCTTTCAACTCGTCTTGAAAGCGTTGTTCTGATTTCAGTGGCCACACACTGCTAAATGGCTGACTTCACCAGCAATGGAGGGCACTCTTAATTCGGTCTGTATATTAAAGTAAGAAAAAATTACTTTTTGCATTCCCACTGAGAAAAATATATAGTTGCTGGTTTGTGTGCTGTATACGGAAAAAGATAAACCCTGCTATTTTTCTATTCCTTTATGTAAAAATTATTTTGATAGTTCCACTTAAATAATTTATTTTGAAAGGGTTTTTTTTTTTATGACTGGTCCATTAGCATATCATTTTTAGCACATGTAAACAGCTGCATTCATTTCTTTATCTTCGTATAGGAAGAATAAAATAAGACATCAGATTTGCAGAGTTCCTACCTCCATTCATGGGAATAGATTCTTAGCTTTACAAATTAATTTCCAAGACTAACATTGTCAGCTGGGACCCAAAAATCAGGCTGAGCTCCAGTGACTTAACACTACAGAACAGAAGTGGCCCTCGTATTACCATTAGGACTGAATTTCTCCACTTCTATCCTGTCTAGCCTTTGCATTGCTTAGGGCACAAGGCTTTTAGGACTATACACTTTCTTCCAGAATGCTCCTTTTGGCAGTTTTGATAATCTATACCCCAGACTAACCTACTTGGAAGAGCCCAAAATTGTCAATATATAACTTACAAGGCTATATAGCAGGGTATGCTGCCATACTCATACTGAGCCTCGTGGTACATTCCTTAAAAAAATTCTGTGGCAAAATGTGGGTGTGTAATAATCGTAAGGCTGCCATTTCTCTTGTTCATGACAGTAAATGATTTGCTGATGTAAGCAGGTAAGCATGTACAATTTTGAAACTTGTCGAACATTTCGGTTACTAAAATGCAAAATTCAGACTTAAAAAAGGTTCTAGACAGTATCAAAAATTATTTATTGACTGGATTAGGACCACAGCCTGAGCTTTGTCTCCAAAATCCAAATAACAATGGCATGCCCCCATGCAGCAGGGGCATCACACGACTACTAGAGTTCTGAGACACTGGTGTGACTGTCTAGAAACAGAAAATACTTGCAGTTTAAAAATCATCAATGCAGAAAACAGTGAAATCTAAACAGCCATAGAAAATAGAAAATAAAAATGGGTTTTCTTTGCCAGCTGGACCTCCATTCAAAATATTTTCGTATAGCTAAATGTAAGATTACAAGAGCAGCATATACAGACCTGCCTACAGAAGCCAACTTTTGGACAACCAATTCAACATTAGCTGTTGTTCAAATGCAGTGTCAAAAAAGGTTTGTGCAATCCTCAGAGGTATAAATCAAAGACTAAGAGTAAGAAGTTGAGTTCACCTTTGCACAGCACTGATGACACTGATACTGAAGTGCTGAATGTAGTTCGCTTGTCTAAACGTGGAAAGTGGAGCAAGGAAAGAAAGAACTGCAGAAATAACTCAAGTGCTAGAAAAATCCTTTATAGAGAGATCGATATATTTGGCATTTCTGAAGAGAGTTGAATTAGAGTGTGTAAATGCCTTTATGGTGGGTGTGGATGCTGGATGCAGGAGCGCTCTTTAAATTAATGCAGAAAGACATGTCAAGAACCAATTGCTAGGAAGCTGAAGAAAAAGGGAAACAATAGAAATAGGACACAGAATTTTGCTTCTATATTTTGAATTAGTTACTTATTATTTGCAGTTTAGCGGTGTCTAGGGATCCTAGTCATGGAACAGGACAAAAAGATTTTGGTTTTGTTATTCTTTTTTGCCTTAAATGTCTTTCAGTTATAGCATTGAGCAAATGGTAACAGCTGAATGTAGGCAACATTGTAAAGTATAATGGCTGGCAACTTATGAAAGACTGTCTTAGATTATATGAGATAAAAATCTCATAGATGTCTGGTTTAAAATGATGTGAACTTTGTGATTGTGCAATGCCCAAAGTTTAGTTGGCACACTGCAAAAAAGAAAGTGTAAACGATAGTATGTGGGGAAAGGAGGTCAGAGTTCTTTGGGATTGCCTCAAAAGAATCAATTAAACTCCAAGAATACCTCCCAGCATGCGATTTACAGACTAGCGGTTACATTTACTTTAGCTTTGCAGGGATTATTAAAAAACAACTAAAGCCAGTGACCAACAAGCCATCCATCTTCTACCCTTGCCCTCCTCCTTTTCTCCCAAATCCTAGCTTAGATCTACAGCTCTCCCTGGTTGCTTGAGGCAGGCAGTTTATAGGTCTCCCATAGCACCTGTGAGGTGGTAAGAAAATGCAAATATCATTAAATTTAGTCATCTCCTTATCTGACCTTTGACTATCCATGTATGTTAAAAGTATAAATGAGCAGGGAAAATGAGTGTTCTAGCCTTATGTGCTCTCTTTCTTTCTTTACAAGCCAGCATTGCTCAGATGGTTTTCATAAGCGATATTTTTACTGAAGAAAATTGCAAAGTCTGCAGAGTTCAAAATAGAAATGATTTTTGCAAACTCACACACAAGCACATATATATTTATAAATGTATATTTAAAAAACATCAGGAACAATTTAGTCATGAAAGATGAGAGGAAAATTCTGAGCAGTGAAAAATATGACATTATCAGGAAGTTTTATGAGAACAGTTTGGAGAACTGTAGCTAGCGTTAGGTCAGGAACTAAAACATGAAAATATGTGTTCTAGAAGGTGAGGGGATCACACCACTGTAATAGCAGTCTCAATAGCTACAGAAATGAGGTAGATTTAAGCTGACTGCTGTATAAAATGGTCTCCATAACCAGCATAACTAACCTGTGAACCCCAAACGGAGATGAAAATTGCATTTTAGCAAGTAGATTATAGGTGCTGTGTAAAAAGACCAATCCTACTTCAGCAAATCCACAATCTAAGGTTTCAGCAACATCTGTAAACTGAAAATGAATGTGTGGTGTGATAGTATGTGAGCAGAAAAACTGGGTAAGAGAGTCAGGTTTGACTGATTCATATTAGTGGTTCAAATACCTTTCATAGTCACTGCTGGTTTCTGGACTAGCCAAGGATAATGGTGACAAATTAATTTACCTTAATTTTATTATAATATGTTTCTGTGTTGGTCACTGCTCTAGGTGACTCTATGGTACTATTTTTGTAGTGACAATTGTGCTGATACCTCAGACTTTCTGTCTGAGGTATTACTGATGTAATTTAATTAAGTGCCCTTTTATGCATATAGTTGAGATGGATCCAAGTTAAAAGAAATCACTTATAATAATTTAAATTTCAAACATACCGTAAGATGAACTTCAGTTTTCAAAGATTTGATCAAATATCCACTCATTTTCAGTATCTTATTGTAAGATTTGGTCAGCCTGAACTAGAGATATAATATGTTTCAATTTTTCCTTTTGGTATGCTTTACTGTAGATATTTTTGTGTTTCTGAATACCCATCACTGAAGATCTTTTTTAAGTAAAGCAATTTAACTTTATATGACAGAAATTAAAAACACTTCTCAAATAGACTGTAATGAAACATCAGATCTGATATGAAACATGACCTCAGCTGAGGGCTTTGTCTGATTGGTGTTATAAAATACCTGACTGACATTTTTTGAGATATTAGTCTCTTATGCCTCCATATTTCCATAAGAACTATTCAATACTGGTTTTATTATGATAATCTCTGCTTTCAAGTTAGCGTAATCATAAATGTTTGGACTACAGAAACACCTCTGTAGAGTAAAACTGAGCTCAGCTTAAGTCTAGGACATTGGGAGATGGCCTGCAAATGTCAAATTAAACGGTTACCTCTGTTCCTGTTTGACTTTTTTCCCCCACTTGTGCATAAAGCTGAGGTAAAAACTGTCAAATGATAAGAGGTACTAATCTATTTTCAAGTTTAATTAGGGCAAAAAGCAGGAGTCCAATATAATGCTCAGTATCATGAAATTTTAACTTAAGGAAAGATACAGATCTCAGTAAAGATTTTTCTTATGCCAGAATGATTGTTCAACACGATTAAGCAGCACAATCAGACTGAACACCTTGTTCACCAGTGATTTCTGTAAAAGTAAAATTACACCCTTACACCTGTCCTTCAGTTTACCTTCAAACAATTTCATAGATCACTCTGGGGCTGCAACAAGAGCTCAGGCTGAATTGTTTCTCCATACTCACCTCTGAAATAAGTTTGGGGTCTCCTAAGATTCACTGTTCTCTGACGTGAAGGTGGATGAGAAGGGGACTTATTGGGTAAGAATGAAGCCCTCGCAACCTTTTGCTGGTGCTAGTACCTAATGGTTTTACTGTACTGACATATCCTAAGCCTACTGGAACCAGTTTAGTTCTTTGCAAAAGCCAGCTAAGAATTAACTGTCTCTCAGAGTCCCAAAGGGAGCCTGTTCCCTGCCCAGGGTGATGTTGCTAGCAGACACCCTTAATGGCATTCTGGCTACATCAACCGCAGATGTAATCTGTACCCGCCAACATTTGGCTGGGGCAGATGTTCTCTTCCCACTTGTGAATACTACAATATGCCAGCACTGGGTGAAGGAAACGCATTGTTTCTGCTTCTCAAGTGCTAATCAGTAAGACAAAAAAAAAAAAAAAATTAAAAGAAATTTCAAAAAATCTTATTCTGTGGAAATAATATCAGGAAGCATGATATTGAAACTGAAAATTGACATCCAGCAACTCCTAAATCATCATGAGTGCATAGGCATGAACTACACAGGGGAATAGTGTAAGTGTCAGAAGTAAGAAAGAAAAGTGAAAAGTAAATTCACTGGTTGAAATGCAAAAAATTGGCATGCATTAATTTAGAAGTGCCACCGTGCCACCATCATCCCATTTATGGTTCAGAGATGGCTCCTGAAATTAGAACAGCTTCATACTGGGACAACTCTTTGTAGAAATTCTTCTCCAGTGAAGAAGAGTGAGTCCTTCAAGTATCATTTTGTTACTGAGAAAAACCCTTTCCTCAGCTAACACCACACAAATGTGAATGTAAAATCACCACTACTGAAAACATGTGAAAAGAAACAGGTTCTGAGGTTCCTTTGAATAATCTGGAATATTCCTGATGTAACCTGGTACAAAAACAGACTGGAAGATATCACATAATCCATGCCGAAACCTTGCTTCATATTTGAAAATAAGTCGTTGGATAGCTCTAATTCTCAGCTAGCCAATGCAGGATCAGAGGTATGTGAAAGGGAAATTGGAAATAAAACTGCAAGGCGTAACGGCTGATGGAAAGCCTGGGAAATTTAGAGGCCAATGATATCATGAAGGAGAGATAAGGGGTTAGGACACCTCAGGTGTATTGGGGATGTAGAGGGAGAATGGATTTCAGAGAAAAAAAAAAAAAGAATAATAGCATTTTTTTTGGTTTTTAATAGCTGTTTTAATCAGCTACAAACATGAAAGTCAGTTGTTACCAATTTAAATTGTTCTGTGATATTATGCTATGCATGCATGTTGTTAGAGGCAGTGCCTCTAATCTGAGGGAACTCTATATGCAATTGAGATATCCTGGAATGTGCAGGCAGTGCCTAAGGAAAATCACAGCCCAACTATCACTTTCTTCTGCGCCGAGTAACTCCATACTCAATGAAATGTAGAACTAGGAGCAATGGAGCTTTTTAGGGTGTATGAAAAAATAATAATATGGGTGGGTTTTTTTATTTTTAAAACAGTTTGTAGCTTGCTTCCTTTTAAATACATTTGTATTTTCAATACTAAAATTAATGTGGATTGATCAATGTATTGTTTCACACAATAAAAATAAAATTTCTATTAAAAACATTACAAAATCTTCATTTAACACTTTCATAATCAAACTAATTGGGAGAAATTAACAAAAATGTTTTGAATCAACAGAAACCTGCACGTCTTGTCCATATCCTGTAATTTCTTCATATTTTCTCATGTGTATTTGAATTAATTGATTTTTTTCTCCAGATGCTGTAATCTTTCATTAACGTGAGAGGTTTTGAGCTTTGTCTCATTATTTTTGTAGGAAAAATATGATTTATCTCTTTTTCCAAAAGAGAATAAATCCGTAAATAGTGTTTTCATTGTTGCTTACCCTGTGGATATGTAATAGTGACTATCAAGCATTGCAAAATACTTAATGAAATGTAGGAAAAAAAACATTTCTGAAGCAAAATAAGCACTCACTGATAACATTAGGTAATTACATATACAATTAAACAAAGAGCTGTAAAATAAACTTCTTGAACCTGCAGGCCAGAAAAAAAATTAAGATCTGAAGATGGCAATTTAGCTAATAATTCAAATAGCAAGGTTGGATAAGGGAGGAATTAGTAATGGTTGCCCACCCCCCCCATTCCTATGCTATTATCACAGCTGGGTGTTCCAGTCGGTGAATGATGTGACATCTACATAAAAGCAGCCTTGTAGTCTTTTACCACTGGGTACTAAAGGAAAGAGCACAGCGAAGGTACATCTCATTTGGCCCCTGACTCCCTGCAGGTAATTTGCTTTTGCCCTCTGACAGAGTTCAATCCTTTAATAATACAGGCAAACATTGGCTGAACACCTCAAGTAGTGCAAAGACGGGAAGAATTACTCTAAATTTAAAAGCCACTCTGAGACTAATGGCCAATTCGACAGTGCAGAAGGAGACGCCCTTCCTCCTTCTAATCATGCCTGAGCTACTTGGCTTCATTGTTTTATTAATGCGCTTACCCAGGGATTTCCATCCTCTGTTATTTGATTGTGTTTGTGTGCAATGCCTGGCCCAGGACATACAGTTAGCCTTGGAACAGCAAGAAAATCCTTTCAGAAGTTCCTGGGGTGGGTTCTTGTCTCTGCTGAAGTCAATTACAAAATGCAGTCAGCTTCAGCGTAGTCAGAAGTCCACCTTACTTTTGTGTGCATATGTGTTTGCGTGTGTTCAAACCATGGAGATAAAAGAACTCCTACTTTTTAGTCAAAGAATTGCAGGATTTTCCAGAGAAACAAAAATTTGGTAATTCAACCTAGAGGAGAGTGGTGATGGGGAACTCTCTCAAAGTGTTTAGATGACAGGAATCTGCTCACAGCTGAGACCCATTAGAGCATCATTTCTGACACACCCAAGCTCATGACTCATACTTTCCTTTTTATGATGCTCTTTTAGACTACGCTCTGCAGCAGAAAACTACCATACTTCAGTTTCGAAATGCTCTCTGCTGCTGACCTCATGTCACACGTCAGTATTTTTCAACAATGGCTCTTCAGCTGTTTTGTTCCTAAGGTGGCTGTTCAGGAGGGTGCAGGATAATTCTCAATCTGTTTTCAGAGAATGTGTTTATAACTAAATGTGTATCTATGTAGTTACAGAGTCCACGTGTCATACAATTCAAACAGCGCTAGAGATTTTCTGTGCTGGTCGGTTAAAACTGAGACCTATGTGCCTGTTTAATGTTACGTCCCACTTCTTATAGTTATGTACTGAATCCGGCCCTTGGAGATAGAGAAAACTGCATTATTGACTGCATGTGTAATATCAAAAAAAAAAAAAAAAGAACTGAAGATAGAAAAAAAGCATGAAATCTAGATGCAAAAGCTGTGTATGGCATTTACCTTCAAAATCAGTGCCACCTTGTCTGTTTTTTTCTTAAGAGGAAGGACTTAATTTTTCTTTCTCTCTCAAAAAATGAATGAAAATATGAAAGAAAATTATAGGTATTGTAATTATCTCTTGGCAACATGTTTCCAAATTTACCTAGAGTTCTGTACCTGCCTTGCTTGTCATTTCATCTTGAATTTACATGTTTTGGGCTGATGTAAAGTGAAAAATCTCTCTTGTCTCTTTTGAAGTAATTGAACAAACATGGAAAATAATTTCATCTTTTTCAAAGAACAGAGTTCTTTAGACTCCAGGGGGAGCAGCCTGAGCTGATGCTTTGGGTTTTTTTTTCTCTTCTCTGGTAGCTGGTAGCTGTCTGGAGACATGACCCAGGCACCTTGGGTATTCAAAGCCACCTTATAAAACTGCTATCCAGCGTAGGAGCTGAACCCTTCCCGAGATGAGTAAGGGTTAGGTGAAAGGAAGAGTTCCTTTTGGGGGTGGGGGGGAGGCTCTCCAGGAGGTGGCCCTGCTGAGATGGGTGAAGATTCACAATTTGGCAGTTTTGGTATTCTGATTTTTTTTTTAAAGAATTCTTTACCAAAAGAACATTCCCCCCCCACCCCCAAAAGTATGTTTGTTTCAGATGTCACAGGTAAAGGATACATATGTCTATGCAGAGGTTACCTTGAGATGTGCAGCTATGAATAGGGAAAAATATTCTAGAAGATAAAAAGAATAATTGGACCTCTATTAACTTCTAAACTTGAGGTTTGTTTGGTTATATCCTTCTTAATAATTATTTATTTAAGGCTTGTTGACCTCCACTTGAAATCACAAATCAGTGTTACCAGTTACTGGCACTGAATAAATTCTGTCTTTAAAGATTATCTTCAGTCAGCTTGCAACCTCGTTGGATGGAGGAGGACAGGACTAAGAGGTGAAATTCTCTGTGTTTTAGATGAGAACTTGAAGCAAAGAGCATATTTATTTGCCTTTCCACAAGTGAATCCAGATCTTCTGAGTCCTGCTTCACTGATAAATCTCAGTCGGTTATCTCCAGTGTATCACTGCAGACTATTATTCACGATGAATCAATTAATGAAACATTTGTGCTTGTGATTCAATACTGGTCACTTGCTAGACCTGCACTAACAGGTGCTCATTGGTGTATCCAAGCAGTATTTAATCACTTTTAAAAAAAGTTCAGAAAAGTTGCTGTGGTGTATTTGGAGATATCTCACACTTTGCTGAAGTCTCCAGGGCTTGCTGACATTCCTGACTCTTTGTGAATTAGGCCTTTTTTTTTTTTATTTTCCCTTCATTTGTTTAGCTCTTTACCTAATTGATTTTCTGTGCTAATACACTAAAGGGCTGAAGAAGGCAGAGCCTCAGGTGTGACAGATGAAATAAGGTGCTTTTAGTCATTGCTTTTATCTTCCATGTCTAATGTGTTGGTTACAGCTGTGCAGTTTAACAGCAAAATCAATACATCATTTGCTGTTGGTACCTGAAAGAATTTGGAAGCCTGTTGGTATTTTAACTATTAGGTTTCCCCTGAAAGGCCTTCCTTCCCCTGCTCCCCCCCCACCTCGTCCCTCCCAAAATCAAGTGTTGCAGGAGCACAAGATCCCTTCCTGTGCTCTAGTATTTGTGTAACCATGTAAATTTATTAACCATTCACCTTACAGTCAGTTACCTAAACTACCTTCTTGGAAATTGCATCTTATAGTTGATTTATTAACTTTGCATTTACCTCTAATATTAACGTTATTCAGGGCATATTTACTGCTAGCAGTTTGACAATACAGTTCATGAACATGAAAAATAGGAAGGACAAATAGGGAAATCATTTGCATGACAATGAGTGAACAAAATTCACGCTCCTGTATGCAGTCCTGGTTTGCTCATGCAGCACCAGAATTAGCGCAATGGAACTACTTTTTCCCCATTTTTTAATGGCAAAGTGGTGGCTTTTAAATAGTCTGTTGAGTCATAAATCAGTTTAATTCCTTGTCATGTGGTGTATGTTGCAATATTTTCTCCTCATCTCCTGATTGTGCTTTAATTGGAGTGAACTTAGTCCTTGCCACATTGGTGCAGCGTCATTTACGTCTTGTTTTCATCTGACTGACGTTGTTTCTGTGATCTTTCGCACTGCTGTACTTATTGCCATTTGCTAAGGAAACCCTCAAACACAAAAATTGCCCTTTCAATAACAGGATTACCTTATTATTGATTTATTTCCTAGTTTGCTGTAAGTGTTCTCAATGTTACAGACTGAGATCTGTGCCAAACAAATAACAGGTTCCTACCCAGAAAGGATGTGCAGAACAGCTCAGTCATCCCCGTGAGATGCCATGCACCTTTACCTGATGTGAATTTTGACCCTGCCTGCTTTGGTCACACCCTGCACCACGACTGATCACACTGTGATGAACTGGTTCTGTGACTGAATTTTAAGAATTTTTTAAGAGCTTATCTAAATGAAATAATCATCTGAGAAGGACTCATCCACTCAATATTAAAAGATAATAAACTGCTCTTATGATTATAACTAGGATTGCCCAAATTATTACGGATAACAAAAGCAGCAGCCTCAATGTTCATCCCAGTAATGAAACAGATGAAATAAGTTTTCGATTCAGGATAACATGAATTTTCTCTGCTTCTTCTCTCCACCTGTATTTTCTAGACATGCTTTAAACTGGCATAATCAAGTATTAAAAGTAACAGTTTGAATGATATTTCCAGCATACCTGAATCCAATAAAATGATGTTTATTACTGCTGTTCAGATGCCATCAACAATATCCTCAGCAACCTCTAACCGTACATGAAGATAGAATGCTTGTATTGAAGAGATCTTTTTAGGTGTGGCAGAATTATTTGAGGAGACCTTTACTCTTGGGCATATGTTCAATTTAGGAGACTGAAGTTTCCTTGTGAATCAAATTGTTATGACTTTATTAGTGGTAGACCATTATTTGAATAACTTCCCACTCCCATCCCAGTTTTCTGACTTACTAATTATTTCTGACTGTTACTAATTGCAAGTGATATTTACACTAATTTTCACCAAAGCAAGTCTTTATCTTCAGTGTAGCTAAGAGATTTCCTGATAGATTTCTAAAGACAAAAGGTACTGTCATGGTCAAGTTGACTGTCCACACAACACAATTCACATTATTTTACCCACTGGTTCCTGAACCAAGTTCCTGACTTCTTGCTGTGTTAGAACATAACTCTCAGAAAGACACTCTGTCTCAATACAATGATTAGCACTTTGGACAGTCACAACCTTCAGAAATTGTGCCAACTCATAATTGCCCTCAGAGTTTAAAACCTGAATGTGGATGATATTGGCTCCCAGTCAGTAGAGTTTATTATGCCTTTGTTTGCTACTTTTAAGTAGCACCCTTATCTAATTTCTTTGTGTCCTGGAAGTATTCACGGATAGTGATCAACCTATTTCCTCTTTTGAATAAAAAAATAGACTCCAGGCTAGAGGATAATTTTGTATAGACTTAGAATCCTTTTCGAACTATTAACATGGTTTTCAACCTGTAGGCACCAGATCTGGGTGTGGTGTCCAGTTAACAGTCTTGCCAGTTAGTAATCTCATTGAAACAGACAACACCACCTTTCATTTTGTTTTGATTTGATTTGCTCCTTTACTTATACTTACTTAACGTATACGTTTTGATATTCACTGTGATACTCAAGCTCTTCCTAAAATCACTGTTTTCAGAAATAATCCATAAAAAAAAATTCTATGAAGGTCTAAATGTAGTGAGGATGTTTTGGTTTTTGATCAGTGAGCTTGGATTGGCTATGCAAAGTTCAGCACCGAGAACTTCAGTGCTAGTCATCTTTACAAATATATTTTTAAAATGCAGTACTATTGTATGATTTGGAGGGTTTTTTTTGTTTTTCCAACCTGCTGTGGAACTTCTTGAATCTAAGATGACCCTAGGAATGTCATCACATCCTTTTCAACTGGTGTGGCAAGAACTGGAGACATCAGAGTTCATTATAGCCTGTCACAGAGTCAGGGCATTTTATAATGCCTTAATGATGCTCTCCTGTTGTAGCGATTATGTCCTGTTTTTCAGGCTTTGCTGCCCGGCTAAAAACCTCTACCATGTGGATGTTTTGGATACTTTTGCACCAAGATAACCTTTTCCCCTCAGAGTACATTATTCCACTATTAGTGACCCTTTACAGCCTGAGAGGAGGAAAGTTGCTGACAATGATGGTAGAGAGCAGATGTTTGGTACCTTGAAGCCACAAAGGAAAAAAACAATCTTTCACTTCAGAGACTAGCTTTAGATTATACAAGAACTAATCTTGTCTGTACGGGGATACATAGTAAATAAGATGCACCTTTTGAGATTCCTGTACTATGAAGTAATACATTCATGTAATTCTTCAAAAAATGTGAGCTTGTTATTCCTAGATATGGAAGGCTCTAGTACAAAGTTAAGCCTCAGGTACTCGCATTGCAATTGCCTTTTCATCTGATACATACCAAAATAATATTTTTCAAATGTGGATATGAGGAACTCTATAGCATATTTAAACCTGCCTAACATCCCTGTTCAGTTGGCCACTGTCAGGGCACAGTGGGGGCCGAGGGCTTTTGGGGGGCCACCAACCATGGCCCATCCCACCGCCCCAGCCAGGCCTGGGTGTTGCTGGTGGAGCACAACGTCGGCCCTACGAGCAGATCGCACCCCAGGCTGTTGCGGCCCCCGCTGTGCATCTCCCAGAGGCTTCCACTTTCCATGCCAGAATACAGACTCTGCTGGTACTTGGCCCTGGTTTGTAAACACAAAATAAATGGAAGTGTGGTTTGCCATGTTTATTCACAGGTGTCTTTACTGGTTTGCAGTGGGTGTTGAGAGGAAAGAATTGTCAGATGTTTTTTGGCTGTAGCTGTTTAGTAAAAAAAAAAAAAATCCATTTTGAAGAAAAACAACATTTAAAAAAGGAAAAAAAAGTTCTTCGGTATGAACGTGTCTAGCTTTCACTAGTTCTGGTGTAAGAGAAAAGAACATTTTTGGTAATTATCTCAATCACCATCAATGAAAAAAAAAGAACTACTTTAAATTTGATCAACGCAGCCATGGATGAAATGGAAGGAATCATCTTTGGGGTTTGATGCAGAGAAAGTGGTATTCTTCTCCTTTTTGTTTGTTTATGAGGCATCTTAGGTAAGGATGTTATACTGTGCATTCCTTGGCTTCAAGCCAAGCTTCAGGTAATATATTGGTCTTGTTTTGAAATCATTTTTTAAAAGGAATAAAATAGAGAAACACGTTAATGTATGTGTCAATACACACCCCTTCCCACGTACTTCAGTCCCGAGTTCCCCAGTTAATCAGCTTCAGAGAGTAAAGACAAATTTCCCCTTAAAGTGCTGAGACCATCCTCTGAAATGAAGAAAGTGTATGTTCTTAGAAGTCTGTGATATCATGCCTCATGAAGAAGGCTTCGAAATAGTCACCCTCTGATTTTTGATTATTTTTTTTAATGCAGATGAAACCCAGAAACATTTTGCTGAAAACTAGTTTCATGGTCATACGTTTTGTAACTGTTACTTAAGTTTATTTGGGGTTTGCAATCAGACCTTTTATTTTTATCTATTAAATACCTCTTTGGACAAGGAGCCATTGCAACCAGCTGGAGTTATGAGCCTCCTTCTGCCAAGGCTGGCAGAACTCCCTGACATACCGTACGAGTTAGCTACTCTGGGCCAGATGCTTCTTTCTACTGCAAAATATGGAGGCGGTGTGAAGGGGTAGGGAAAAAGACAAGTACAGAGCTCAGTCTCCCAAATGGAAAAGAAGGGTGGATCTTTTGGAAAACACTTCTCCTTGATCCGGAAAGTTCTATCACACACACAGGGTAGGAGGTGATTAATCCTCAGAGCTGATATGGAAAATGGTTGGTGGATGCAGGATTTGTTCAGGCAGTAGCCATTCTATAAAACATGTTTTTATTACAGCTCAGTGGAACACTATTGTGCCCTTTGCAAGTTCTATTCTTCTCATTTTCAGGGTTATTCTTGCTTTTTATTCAATGACGTTTATCCAAGATGTATTAACAGTGATAAAAGCCAAGACTAGCATCCTCACTTTTTTTCTAAGCAAGCTCAGAAATACACACTGAATGCCTGTTTACTTTCTTTCTGTGGCATGAATATTGCATTCTAATTTTGCTGTGGCCCAAATACAGATGAAAAGGTGCACACAGAGAGAGAGAGGCTTAGCCCATACTGTACTTTTTAGGGTGCTCTTATGGGAGATGGAAATCTAAATGTTTATCTTTGGTTTTAAACCAGTGGAGGAAAATGTGATAAGGAGAGTAGCTAAGCCATGGTTACTGCAGTATATGGCTTGTAACCATTTATACCTTTTTATCACACCTGGCCTTTACTGACAGTAAGGCAGCCAGGGACTTTGTCTTAAGCACTGTTTTCCTTTGGCTGTAATGTCATTACAAGACTCAAGGGAAACAAAGAAAAAAATCCCGCACTTCAGTCTACACAGTTCCAACAAGAAATCAAAGTAGAATATTCTGCTTATCCTTTCAGGCCCCAAGTCAGAAATCTTCTCCAGCTAGGCATATTTTCTTCCCTGGTTCCTGACTAATATTTACCACAGATGTGCCATACATATATTTTCCACAATTTTCCCACAAAAATGAAAGCAGGTGATTTAAGCTGATGTGTCAAAAATGTGAGTATGCCTTACTGCTATCATATTTTCAATAATCTAAAATTAATTTCATCTATCAATCTGCAGTTCTGAAAGCATAGTCATTGGTTCTTTATTCACTTCGTAAATTTTTAATTCTGAACATGTATTCTCAAAATAAATAAGAGCTTTTGGCCAAAAGACTTTTACCCCTGAGATGTCCCCCAGTGATCTAATTTGTCTTTCTTTTAAAACACATGCTCCATTCCAGACCCCATGGAGACAATTGCTTCCATACCGTCCTCTGCAGCTCACAGGAGTCAGAGGAGACAAAAAAGGAGAAATAAACAAAAAGGTGAACAAGTACATTTGATGAGGGAATGTCCGAAACTTAGTAACTTCTTAAAAACCTGAGTGTTTGGCAATGTTCAGCAAAATTCAATTCAAGAACAAGTTGTTTGGAAACTTTGTTCAAAATGTGATTTCTACTACTATTCCTTTTTTTTGTTTGTTTGTTTGTTTTTTTTCATTAAAAGCTCTCCCTCCCATATGTGTTTTTATTACTTGTTCAAACTGTGTGGAACAAGGAGACTTCACATCCTTGTGCTCCAGTTTCGATGCCAGTCTTAAGCAAAGAGTTGCCTGTTCAACACAGATCAAAGCTGAGATTTGCTGCACATCCGTTAGCCTATGTGCGTGGTTTTGACAGTGATTTTGTTTCTACAGCTGAGCAAATGACAGAATCTTTTTGCTTTCTTTCCCCATCTCTTCTCCAGACTGAGATTTCATAAGAATATTCTGTTCAGTCATGTCCCTGATAGCTCTGTGTCTCGTTTTTTTTCACTGTGTGTGAACATTCAGGTGCTCAATCTTCATTAGGGCAAATAATCAGGAAAAGGACATGTTAATCTCAAGTTTGTCAAAAGCAATTTTAAAATTGTCTGTTTAATTGTAATACTCAGTTCATGCTGCTTTGGTTAATTAGATGTGTTAACAGAGGCAAAGAAAAAGTATAGCAGAAGCCTAGCAATGTAACTGTGTGCAAACTGAGAACTGTGAACACTCATTGAACATGTTTTTTACATAGTTCTGCATTTCTAAAATAAAAAGTTTTATAAAAAGCTTATGCCATTTTTTGGATGTTGAAATACTTATTTTCTATATGAAAACAAAAGTATTACATGATTAGAACTGTTCTCAAAAGAGAAATTTCTTTTTGAATTAAGTTTTTCTTTTTGGATGAGAGTATTCGTTTTTCCCCAATCTTACACCATGTGTGTATGTAATGAATGCTAAAGTCACCGGGTTCCAGCAGTACAATGTTTAGTTTTCTTTAAAGATGTTTAAGTGAAGCTGCATTTAAAAATTTGAGCAGCAGGTGTGTTATTTCAGCTTGTGGCAAGCTCCTTGCAGTCCAGTGCTCCAGTCTGCTGTCCGAAGGAGGAACCAGGATTAGATAATAAAAAGAAAAAAAGGGGG
>NW_009592738.1:37463-52382 GCF_000690535.1 Cariama cristata
GGAAGAAGAAAATGTGCGGGGGAGTGGGGAAGAAATGAACTAATGTTCCTCAACAAGAAGAAACCCTGTGGGTTTCCCTCCTTTGCAGAATCCCACTTGTCAGGCCTTAATACTCCCCTAAGGCAAAAGTCAGTTCCTGATGTCCAAGTCTGTCCTAGGTAATTGATGGGTGTCCTGCCTCTGTGCTCCAGTAATAAAAGCCAAAGCCACTTAACTAGGTTTTTCAAAAGACTGCTTACCTGAAGTATGTCAGAAACTTTAAAATAATTCCCCTTTTTGAAGTAAAATAATAGTAATTGATTTCAGTGGGGCCACATTCTTACTCTTCTTTTTTAATAACATCTTCATGCTTATTTATGTGAAAGTTTCCATCAACAGAGAACTAAATTTCAGTTCCATGTTTCCCATTAGGGTTGAAACAGGGTGCAGAGTAAGGTTTGTCATAATATATTAGGGCTTCTTTGAGTTTTATAATAATATAATAGAAATTAAATACTCCTAGTAGATGTAAGAGCAAAAAGTAATTGTGTTTGTGCAGCAATGTTTCATAGTGATTTTTCATTTATTACTTTGTTTTATTGATTTGATAAATCAATATTAAACCTATATATGAGAGAACAAAAGAGAAGGAAATAGAGTAAATTGATATTTACAAGTATGAAATTAACATAAAGTTCAAGGTTTATCAAGAAGCGATAATCTGGTTGAATGAATTGAAAATGGAATACTTATCAGAAGCATTTATATATTACAGTTAAAATTTTGTGATTATTAATGCTTTTATAGGGTTTTATACATGTTCTAAAGTCAGAAATCAAGAGAACATTAATTGATTGTTATAATTTTAGATAATAATTGTTGTGATACTTTAGGAACAATATACAATTTTGGCTATAGTTGACAGCCAAGTATGAGAAAGAAATTTGTATCGGTCAGTGAAGACAACCTCCTGAAGAATATGATGACATTTGTAGTCTCATTCACAAGAACACATAACTAATATTTTAGAACATGATATAATTGAAATGAATTTAAAATATCATGGAGATTACTGCACTTTAGCTTTACCTTTTCCTTCATTTCACTCTATTTCAACGTATTTCTCAGTTCCATAACTCTAAGGTTAGCTATGATCTCAGTAAATATCATAAATACAGTTTTTATTATTTAACATTTCTTTCTGAAACATTACTAAGTGTAATATATTTAGCAGAAATAGTGGGGGAAAATTTCACATTTTAGTCTATTTTTAAATAAAAATAATTTAAGAATTTTGAAGACTTTTTCCATTTCTCCCTTCTTATTATTATATTTCCTTCTTCCTCTGTTTTTTTTTCATGTTTCCACTGGTGAGGAGAAGATAAGTAAGGAAATACAGAGAAATGGAAGAAAGAGAAAGCATGAATAATTCTAGCAAAAATATTTTTATAAAAAATTAATTTTTGAAAAAGTTTTTTTCATTTGTTGAAGTTTAGAGTTTGATATTTGTCAAACTCTTCACAAGATTTATATTTTAAATATTTTTGCATGGTTTTTAAAATATTTGTTGTATAATTTTTCAAAGTTGAATTGAAATTGGTAACTAACATTTAGGGCATGTTCCTTTCCGGAGACACTTTATGTCTTCACACAAGTTGATTTTGACAATTTGCTTTTTTCTGTATTTCCTCATCAAAATTATGAATTTTTTATTGTTAAACTTAGGAACCCATACTTACAGAGTCAAAATATATTTCTGTCTGAACTTTTTCACTTTTTAATTAACTTATATGCTTCAATATGCTTCACCAGCTTTTATTCATTCTTTTTTCTTCTGTTTCCTCCCATGCCAGTTTTCCCAGGTACTCTTGCTTCCTTTCCTCTCTCATCCGTCCTTTTACCCTTTCCCTATTGTGTCTTCTTTCTCCAATCATGAATCTTTCTCTCTCTTTTTATTTTTCACCATCTTTTTTCCCTTTCTAATTACTTTCCTATCCTTCTCCACTCACTTAAATATTTACTTTTCCTCCTATGTTATCCTACACTGAATCAGTCCCTGTTTTCCTCTCATCCATTGTAACCAAACAGGGAACTCTCACAGCCAAACTTACCCTACTTACTTACCAGACTGAGAGATAAAGAGGTGAAGGATTTTTTTCTTTCTTAATTAGGACATCCCCAAAAAACAGATTGCAGGTTAGAGAAGGAGGAGGAGAGGGGTGTGAAAATTTCTGGCTGTTGGTTGTTGCAAAACAACCAAGCAGGACCAAATGCTTTATGAAGAGTGATATGGCTTTTCTTTGTTAGAGAAAAATTTACACAACAAAACTTGTCTGTGGATTTCATTGTCAAGTCAAGGCAGGACCAAAGGGAGGATCAAATCTAATACAGACAGCAGATTAAGAATGCTATGGATATTATTACAGAATTGCAGAATCATGGTACAATTGAGATAGGAAGGGATCTCTGCAGATTGCCTAGTCCAACCCCCTGGTCAAAGCAGGATTTTGTCCTGTAAGGGTTTTGTCCA
Source organism: Cariama cristata (assembly GCF_000690535.1). Lineage (NCBI taxonomy): Eukaryota > Metazoa > Chordata > Aves > Cariamiformes > Cariamidae > Cariama > Cariama cristata. The sequence goes on from NW_009592738.1 coordinate 39,973, forward strand.
GTAAGATTTTGAATGTCTCCAAGATATTCTACAGCCTCTTTCACAAATATGTTCCAGAGTCTGACGGCTCTTATAAGGAAAAACGTATTTTTTTTTTCATGTATGGTTGAATGGAAATTCCTGTGTTTCAGTTTGTCCTGTCACCAGACACCAATGAGAAGAGCCTGACTCCACCTTCTCTATTCCCCCCCCCCATCAGGTATTCATACACATTGATCAGATCCCCCTCAGCCTTGTCTTCTCCGAGCTGAACGGTCCCAGCTCTCTCAACCTCTATCAGGTTGAGATGTATGTCAGATACAAATATCAGATACAAATGTCAGATACAAATGTCAGATACACTAGTTCCTTAATCATCTTTATGGCTCTTTGCTGGACTTGCTCCATTTTGACCATGTCCTTCTGGTATTGGGGTCCCAGACTTGGACCAGATGTGTCTCACTAGGTCTGAGCAGAGAGGAAGGATCACCTCCCTCAGCCTGCTGGCCATGGTCTTCGTAGTGCAGCGAAGGATGTTCTTGGGCTTTTTTGCTGTAAGGGTGCGTTGCTGGCTCATGGCCGGCTCATGGCCAGCTTGTTCTCTACCAGGACCCCCAGGCCTTTCTTTGACAAGCTGCTTTCTGACCGGTTGGCCCCCAGTATGTGCTGGTGCATGGGGTTGTTCTTCCCCAGGTGCAGGGCTTTGCTTTTTGCCTTGTTAAAGTTGATGAGGTTCTTCTCTGCCCAGTTCTCTAGCCTGTTGAGCTCCATGAACGCAACCATGTGACATATCAACCACTCCTCTCAGTTTTGTATCATCTGCAAACTCACTGAGGGTGCACTCTGTCCATGATCCAGGTCATTAATGAATATCTGAAACAGTACTGATTGCAATATTAACTGCCCTGGGGCATACAACTAGTCACTGACCCCCAGCTGGACTTCATGCCACTGATGACAACCGTGTGAGCTCAGCAGTAAAGATGGTTCTCAATTTACCTCACCGTCCTTTTATCTATCCTGTACTTCATCAGTCTGTGTCTATAAGGATGTTTATAGGAGAAAATGTCAAAAACCTTAGTCAAAAGTCAAGATCAACCATATTCACTGCTCTCCTCTCATCTACCAAGGCTGTCATTTCATTGTAGGAGTCTATCAGTTTGGTCAAGCATGAGCTCCCCTTCATAAATCCATGCTGACTACTCCCAATGACTTTCCTGTTCTTTATATGTTTGGGAATTATTTCCAGGACTATCAGTTGCTCTATCACTGTCTGGGAGAACAAGGTGAAGCTGATCAGCATGTAGTTTTCTGAATCTTCCTTCTTGCCCTTCTTGACGATAGGAGTGACATTTGCTTTCTTCCAGGGAGATTCCTGACCCTCAAAATAACATTGTCCAGCTACCTCAGCACTTGTGGGTGCATCCTATCAAGTCCCAAGACTTAAGTACGCCTACTTTGTTTAAATGTGCCCTAACCTGAAACTCTTACACCAAGGATAAGTCTTCCTTGCTCCAGACTTTCCCACTGGTCTCATGGGCCTAAGATTCCTGAAGGCAAATCTTACCAGTAAAGACTGAGGTGAAGAAAACATTGAGAACCTCAGGCTTTTCTATGTCCTTTTTCACCAGTTCTCATGCCCCATTCTGCAGCAGGCCCATATTTTCTCTAGTCTTCTTTTTGTTGCTAATGTAATTGTAGCATTCTATCTTATTGCCTTCCATGTCCCTTGCTGGATTCATCTCCAGGCTGGCCTTGGCTTTCTTATCGCTGCATGATCAGACAAAGTCTGTTTATTCCTTCTGGGTCACCTTTTCCTTCTCCCACCTCTTGTATACTTCCTTTTCAGTCAGGAGTGACTTGCTTGTCCATGCAAGTCTTCTGCCATCTTTGCTTGATTTGCTGTGTATTTAGGATGGACTGTTCCTGGGCTTGGAGGAGGTGAGCCAACTGGAGGTCCAGATCTCCTTAGACCTCTCTTCTCTCCAGGACTGTCTTTAGTGGTATTCTTCCAAGCAGATCCCTGAAGAGGCCAAAAACTGTTCTCCTGAAGTCCAGAGTTGTGATCCCTCCTCTCAGGATCTTGAGCTCCACCATCACATGGTCACTGCATACAAGGCTTTCACCCCCCTGACCAGTCCTTCCCTGTTTGTAAGTACAAAGTAAAACAGAGCATGTCCCTTCACGCGACCCTGGATCACCTATGTCAGGAAATTGCCATCAATGCGCTCCAGAAACCTTCCGGATTGCTGCTTTCTTGTACCTCCAGCACATACTGAGGTAGCTGAATTTCCCCATGAGGACCAAGGCCTGTGATCATGCAGACTAAGTTGCAAAGGCATAGGAAAAGTCTTCTGTCAGAAAATAAAAAAAAAACAAACCCAAAACTAAACCTTCTTCAGAATACATCTGTCTCCTAGACAATCTTAATAGTTTGTTCTGAATGCCAATATCTCATCATGCAATAATTATACCTGTAGTAAAAATATTACTATCATTCAATATCTGGGGTTTTTTCCTAGTCAGATTTATTTTTCAATGTGAAGCTTGCACTGGTTGCTCCTGTGGGCTTCTTTTCCTTTAGGGTCTATTGGAGGAGCTGACCCTTTTCTGGGGCTGCTTTCAACAATTTCCAGAATCAATCTGTGACATTTTTCAGAATGTAATCTGGGAATTAGCTGTAGAGAAAGGTTCCTGCCTTCAGAAAGTGTTAGTAGGTGAGTGGGTGGTGTAGTGTGGGAGATACAGAAGTTGCTATACATAGGAATGAAGTATGCATAACAAGAATAAAAGGAGGGAATGTGATCAATGCTGCTACTCACTCTGTTCTGGATTTTGGATGGTTTGTAATTAGTTTGACCTCCATACTTTAAATGGTAATGTGTGGAGAATTCTGGAAGGTGTAACTTGCTATTATTAGCATAATTAACTGAAAATTTTAAAAAAGCCAATATTATCTTTAAGAGTTATGCTCTATTTTATACTCTCAGCTGTACCTAGACACCCCCCTGCTCAAATCAATACCTGATGTTATATCATCATGACATTTTTGATCATATATATATATCCCCACATTTAAAAATCCTAGGAGAGAGCAGGTATTTTTTTGTTTTGATAAAGCATCTGGGTTTTATCATTCAGAAGTCTGAGGAAAATAGGTACAAAATGTGTGTTAAACTGAGATTGTACTTTCAACAACCAAAAAAAAATCAATAAAAAAGCAACAAAAAATTCTACCCAAATAGGCAGCACCTAGTGAGTAATAACTTCATTTCTGTATAGCTCAGGGGGGTTGCAAGGGGAGTGTGAAAAGTTCATTATTATCAACCAGAAAAAAAAGCGAGTGCTAAGAAGAAAGAATCGTATTTCCTATTGGGATTTCTCTCAGACTACATGATTTGCATGAAGGGCGCCACATCAAACACATTGGGTGCCCTTTTTCAAATATTAATGTGAAGCTTGTTTCAAGTTCTTTCTTGACTTTGTGCCACCTTGTATCAAAGGAAGTTAAAAGTAGGACTTGGGAGGAAAAAATACTTTTCCAACTGTTTCAGCACTTAGCAAAAATCTTTCTGTATTTGATCAGTTCTGCTTCAAACTTTTATTATTTTGACAAACAGGCACTTTTTTATTGCTGTGCATTCTATGACAATCTGATTTGGACTTCTTCCCTCTCTTTTTTTGAGGTTTTCCATTTTACAGTGCTGGGTGTCATGACTGACCCACTCAGAAGATTTATGCGCTACATAATTTAATTATCTGCCTTAGTCTTTTCTCCCATGTGTGATAATTTCTATTAAATATTTATATATCTGAGCAAGATTACACCAAAGTATGCCACAGAAAATGGAGCCCTTAAGATTAAATGTGCATAGTCTGAGCTGTCTTAATCTTACCTAATTGAACTTTTAAACACCTACATCTAAGCTAATCAACCTATGTTCCTCTTCTCGTCAAGGGGAGAAATAGGCATCTCCCCAGGATGGTTCAGCTAAATTAGTTGTCTGAGAGAGATGACATTAATTCTGCTCCGGCAGTAGCAGTTTTGTTTAACTGACTACAAAGGAGCATAAAATGCGTAGCTTATATTTAAATTACTAACATTTAAACATAAATGATTAGGCAATTCCCACTGTAAGTAACTCAATAACAGCACCAACGAGAAAAAGTCAAAGTGGACATACTTTCTGTCTGTTTTACCCTCTCCTCAGAAACAAAGAAAGCAGGAGAAAAGTAGCAGGAATTTTTATTGAGCAATTCAAGCATAAATAAATGTCTCATAAAAATACAAGAGATGGCACATATTATATAGCATGAGAGCAATTATTAGAGATAAGAAATGAAATTGTGGAAATCTGCAGAACAGCAGTCCCAGGAGAAGTTGGTCTTTTCAGAACGCACCCTCCACAGGTTGCAGGACAAAAATATGAAATTACAATGAAATAGGAATAAAATGTAAGTTGTAATTGGTAACTTAGGAAGTAGTGCTATCCCAACCTGAGAACTGAATGTTCTCCACAAACCCTGGGAAGAAATCGTCGCTGAGCTCTCACAGGCTATGGTAGAGGAAATTTTGTATTCACAGTTATCAGCCAGATTTGTAGCTGAAATAATCACCATGCAGGTGTACAACTAAAGCTCCTGAAGCGTTTTCAGCAAAAAAAGTCCAAAGTGCTCTGGGGAATAAAGGTAAACAGGTTGGTTGGTGTGTAAGACACAGATCTTCTGAGCCCTTTTCCTCACTATTTTTCATAAAAAAGAAATTAGGGAGAGATTAAAGTGAACTACTGTCAACAAACATTTGAAAAGCCTAACAGTGCTACTGAAAAACACAGTAAAATTTGGACCTAATGGATTCTTTATGTGCTCCTTACACAGAAATGTCTTCACGCTGAAGTCAATAACACTGTTTTTCTTGTAAGTCATAGAAGCAGAAAAGTTTTATAGGAATTTCCTATTGATGTTTTTTATGTAAAAAAAAAAAAAAAAGCAAAGCAATTAACATTTCTCTGACCAGTCCTATCTGTGGCCATAAGCAAAATAAAATATAATGATCCAGTCTTTAAAAACATTACCTAGGCCTCACACCAGTGAAAGAACAGTCTGGTCATTAAGAATGGATGATGTGGATAATGTTCTTCCCTTTAGCACAGAGATAATAATTCCTGATTTTAATACAGTTGTCTTTTTTTGTTCTCATTCCCTCAGGATGAGTTTTTTTGTTACTTGTAGGCTGGATGACTTTTGTATGAGTTTTTATTTCCATTTTCTTTGTATTTTCTTGGTTCAGTTAAAGTATATGGGCGTTTTGTACATTTTAAAACATTAGAGCCAAAATATTCATAAAAAGAGAAGACCTGAACTTTAATATCATATTGTAATCCCATATAATGTATGTTGACACTAGTTTCTAATTTTAGTATTAATTACTGTTGGGAGACTAGATTCTGCTGTACGCCTTTGACAGCCCCCTATATATTGAATTAGTCTGTATTTCTGTTGGAGCATATAAAAGCAGAATCTAGATCTATGAAATTAGTGATAGAAAGGTTTATTAGATTGTCTAACTGATAATACAACAAATCACTGTGAGTACTCTAAGCTGAGAAGAATGGGCATGAGACCTTTTACCACTTAGCAATGCATTATCTTGTATTTACTGCAGTCATAAATGACAAACATGTAATATTAGAAAAGGTCTACTCCAGCAATTTTTGTTGGACATTTTCCAAGTAATATGTCTGAGCTATTTAGTTCTTAGTTTCCACCATTATCAGTAAAATGAAGTTAGTGGAAAGAAAAACAGCATTGCACATGCAACTACCCCCACTTTCTTTCTACTCTACCACTGTTTCCTACTGTAGATCATTTACACAGAAAAGAGTAGCTAGAGTCAACTATGTTCCAGGGCTGAAACAAAAGCAGTTTGCTTTTCCAAGCCTCCTCCTAACTCACAAGGGAAGGCAGCGGTCAATGCTCATCTGAAGCTAGTAGAGTAATTAGAAGGGGGTTTTTACAAAAAAAAAAAAAAAAAAAAAAAGAGAAATGTTTTCTGCTTCTAATCTTGATTTAGTGACAGCTTGAAACAAAGGTAAACAGAAGAATGGAATCACTGTAGTTACATATTGCAACTCATTCAACTTTAAGCTACATTTTCTACCCAGTTTAATCAAGTTTTAATTTCCCATCAGCTTGTTCTTATGGACTATATTGAACATCAACATCCTAAGCTATTATAGAGTAGGTTGAAAGGACATATGTCTTTATAGGAGAGGTCTTTCTGGAAACAGCAGAGCTTCATAAAACAGTATTCAGTGTAAGTAGTGGTAAACAGTAATTTCATTCCTTCAACTTACGTGGACTGTGAACCTATTGAATTATATTTAAGATTCTGTTGTGGATGTTAACCCACTGTAAAAAGTCCTGGTGTGTATCACACGATTAGTTGTAAACTGCGGTGCATTACCAAATAGCTCTTAACACCTGTTCCAATGTCATCTGCAACACGTCTACATCAGGAAAACCACCCATGACCACTCCCCTACCCATTCCAGCTAGATTCTACCTTTCGAAGCCACCAGTAAGACATGAAATGAGCCGGTGTTCCCCTGCCCACTGTCAAGGGGTAGACTTCAAGATTTTATCCTGACTATGAAGTTAGACATTTCTGTGCAGGAATATTCTGCATCTTTTACTGTCATTCCTCTGCCATGAAAAGCCCTGAGAACATTCCACCTTGGGTAATTCTATTTCCAGAATGATAAAGCAGATATTGATTCTTTTCTTAAGAGCAAAACCAAAATGTTGTCATTTTGCACAACTGTTAAAAACTCTGATTTTCAGACACTATCTTCTTTGCTTCTGCTTTTTTCTAAGCAGAACTTTCTGCCATTTCAGCCTTTATAAAAACAGGGAGAAGAAAGAACAAATAATTTGCTCTCTACACTCAGAGCACAGCAATTTATAAAGACTTACCTGACAGTTTACTTTTCCTGAGTATTCAAAGAAATATTTTCCAATTAATGCACATCTCTTTAAAAAGTGCGATTCCTGAGGTGGCCAAGACTCAAATTGTCCTTAAAAAATAATTTCCTGTCATAATACAATGCATTGTGACTGCCAAACTCTGAATCATCATTTTGTGAAAGAGAAAGAACCACTATTTATGGTCGTAAAATAGAACTTCATATCTGTCTTCCCAACTCCATCCTCAGTACACATCAGATCAGAAACTCCCTTTCCTGGACTGAATTAAAGCTATTCGAGCATCTGTGAGACAGTAGTTGTGGGTAATATGAGAAACCTCCCATTTTATATTGTTGGGCAGTGGTCCCATATGGCTACGTAGCCTTATGGTTCTGACTAGCTGCTTCACCATGACATATATATATATTGTATTGCACAACTTGGTGTTTATATTATGCTAAAACGTGTAACAGGACAAAGTTGTACTCGTAAAACAATGCAGTTCACTCTCTGGACGTTTATCAATACCTTATGTGAAATAGTTTTCTGTCTTGACTATTCTAATGGATCAAGCCTTTGATGTGTTTGAGAGCTGTACTTTCCCACCTTTTTTGTCTCCAATCACATTTTTTAAAATAAAAACAATGTTTCAAGTCTGGGTAGAAATATGATGAAAACTCAGTTTTCCAGGGAAAAAGCAATAGAACAGGCATCTCAGTGCATGTATCCAAGTCTCCAGATACTGTTTTCTAGTAATTTAAGATGGAGTTTATCCCTTGGTATAGGGAGTTATGATTTCTTCACTCTGAGGGCTAATACAAAATGCATTAACTGCAACTGGGGAGCTATAAAAATCCTGAAAGCCAATGGTTTAATACATGAATTTCCAACTCAACTGATACTGTATAAAATGTTAGCAGTAAACATCGGGCCACAAAGGGATTACTAGCTCATATTGTACACTCAGCGTAAGATCTCAGCTTCTCTTGGATGCCTGCGATGTTATTGTTTGCCTCCCTATCCTGGAAGGGAGCAGCACAATCAGTTAGTGATTTTTCAGTGGTGTCTCTTTTTTGACCAGTATTTTATAACACGACAACGTATATGGACAAAAGGAAATTTTAAAGATTTCTTAGGGTAGGGAAATAAGAAATACTCTTTTGAGATCAGTTGTTTGGTAGTGTTGGTGTATTCCACGTATCAAAAGAAAAGAAACATAAATATAAAAGTTCTACGAAAAGTTAAAAATTAAACTGATAGAATACGCTATGTAAAGGAAAGTATCCTAGAAGCATCCTAGTTATGCAGGAAGTGTGATAAAAAATATACAATGATGGAAAATTAAATTATAATATAGTTCTTAACATCTTAAGGAGGATTTTAAGTCCAGGATGTAAGGCCAAAGTCCTTTAATTGTATGTTGGTTATTTAAAACTTTTAAACAGATACTTCAGTTCTGAAAGTGGATAGTTTTATAGATATGTTACTCAGTTGAGCTGTTCTTTTCCTAAGGTAGGATTTTATAAATTAAATATTATTGGATCATAAAAAAAATTCCCAGAATGACAAGAAGTAATAAATTCATAATTGTATTAACTGCAAAAAAGTTAATAGGCATTTTAATTAAAGAACCACCCTAACAGGATTAGAATTCACCGCCTTATAAAGGCTGAAACGTGCAGTGTTTCATTATAATTTCTGAGAATTTACAGGTGCTAAATTAACTACAGGAGACCTCATCTTTTGTTCCTTGCATAAAATAAAAACATATTGTAAATTAAAATGAAAAATTAATTTACAAGGTTATCACTATAAAGTTCAGACAAAGCCTGTTGGCTAATAAAGCTGGTCCGGAGTTTACTGAGGTGCTTCTTTATTTGAAAATGTTGATCACAGGAATTAATATTTCTGGGAAATTGATCTATTTCATAAAACTTTAATCAGAAAAATTATCTCAGGACTTGTTAGGTTTTCAGATCATAACTGGAGCACAAGAGACTTCAACATTTCAGTGACCAGCCCTCTTCACCTTGCAATAGAAGCAGCTGCTTTGCCCAGAGCCACGTAACGAAGTGAACCTGAATTTCCTACGTCTACAGAGCGTGCCAGCGGTAAGCAAAGTGCGCGCCAATGCCGGCGGCCCAGAGGGGTACCAGCAGCCTGTTCTGCCCACCTAGGAGCAGAATAAATGCCACACTCTCTGCCAGCCAGAAAGCCATGTATTCAGAGCAGCATTTTGCTTCTGGCTGACATGCTTTGGGGAGCCAAGGTGGTGTATCTGTCTGACTTATGCTGAACCATGTGAGTACAGCATCTCAGTTTCACAGTATCTTGGAAGCTTCTATATGGTATCTTCCCCTGAATTTCAGGAGAGGAGTAGGAACCTCTTTTAACATATATTAAACTCCTCTGACTTCTCTGTAAGCCTTTGCTTTCAGTCCTACATAAAAAAGGACTTAAAACTAATAAATCACAAAATTTTCACATTAAAGAAGAAAGGAAAAAAAGCTTACATTCAGTCAACTCTCTGCTTTGTACCAAGCATGTATACAAACAAAGTGTCATGGACATGGTTGGACTTGATGATCTTTGAGGTCTCTTCCAACCATAATGATTCTATGAAATTTAGACTAAATACTATATGTTGTTTTGATACTTGACCACCAATTTTTTAATTCAGTGCAGGGTATTTTTCATGCTAAAGATTACTGGAAGAGATTGTTGGACACTGACTGAATGCATAATTTGTCAGAAATAATCTGTTCATGGAATACCAAACGCAGATGATTATTTCCAGTGATTGGAAAACATAAACGATCTCTGCTTTTAACTTTACTAACAGCAACTCTTTTCATTCAGTCTCTTGTTGGATAAAAAATGAAATAAAAAATCAGCCAACATCCCTCAACTCAGCAATACGATGCCAAAAAACATTTGCTCCATTTCTGTGATAAATGCACCATTCCTTGCATAAATTTGTGCTTCTGAATTCCCAGACTTTATAGATCAGTTTCTATAAGTTAATCATTTCCACAAATGGGAAGACTTTTACAGGAAAAATAAAAAATCTTTTATGTAGCACTGAAGGCTAGCTCTTTTTAGCAAAGGCTTACACATGCGTCCACTTTCTTATCAAAAGCTGTCCATACTGACGCAGAAGTTCAGATTCATCTGATCTAACATAGACATCTGCTTTGTAAATGTTTGCATTTGAGCTTGTCATCAAAGCTCCCTTCAGAGTCTATGGACTCAAATTGGCACTATATGTGCAACTCATGTTATCCTAATGTTTACACATATAAAACTGATAAGGAAGAAATCCTGATATATGTATGCCTATTTCTTTGCATTGGCTACAAAAAGAGCCTAAGGTAATAAGATCTGGGTTGTAGGCAGCGAGATGTAGATAACTGACAAAAGATGAGATGAAAGACTTGTTAATGAACACATTTGTAAGACTTTTACTCCAAAAGCTAAGTTAATATAAGTTAGGGACAATATAATTCACATGCACAGGTACACTGCAATGGGAACAAGATTAATGACACAAAATATTAATGATTGCATTGATAATGAAATGTTTCACCGGCTCTTGGAAACTGTTGTGATTACTAACTTTAAAAATGGCATACACACAAGTTCCTTTTTCAAATCCAATCTCCTTTCCTTGCTTAAGACAGCAGCTATATGTTTTCAACAATAAGACTAATATTACTACACAGGAATTATTTCTTTATTGTCGTTGTTACACAGTCATTATGTTAATGCTTTACCAGATGCATCACTATAAAAATAGTGTAGAGTTATCATGTATAGTTTCCCAGAGCCACATTTGGATATGAATTTTAAAGAATGTATTTTGATTCCAATACATTTTGAGAAATGAACTCTCTATCTGTTCCTTCCCACTCTTACCTTATGGTTGATATTTAGTTTAAAAACAGCAAAGTCAATACAACCCGTTATAAAAGAGACTTTAGTAGGCAAACATTTCTATGCTATATTGAATATGCTCTGTATAATAAAAGTGATTTGAACAACCTGCACTCTATTTCAAGGTTATTAGTTTGCATAAAATATGGGCTTATATCAGGAAAGAGATACAGTGCAGTGGCTGCTGTATTACAGCAGTGTGAACAAAGAGAATAATTATCAAAATAGGACATCCTGATTAATCTTCACATTTTATACTCTAAGTACATGAAAAAATAATTTGAAAATAATGTCTTCATTTTACACACATTGAACTCCTTTCCAGCCCCCTCCCCCTCACACACTGATTTCAATGGAGGAGGCCTCCAGCCAAGAACATTTTATTTACGCTTTTCATCATTTTGTGGAACATAATTTCAATAGAGAGAATGGGAGGGGAAGAAAACAGAATTTGCCATATGTTATGCTATATAAAGAATAAGCAAATGCTGATGCATCGTGGAACCAGCTCTTCATTTCCCAGGCTGTTCCCTGCACCCCATTTTATACACAAATGCAACCTGTGCCCCATCAAGGGATCAGGATCCTGGGGCATACCATGACCCAGGATTCTCTGTTCCCCAGCACATAATCTATACATACATATAGATACTCTGTGTGCACCAATAATCTATCTGCACATAAAGGAAAGGCCACAGTTCTGGTGCCAGGCTTTGGTTTTGTTTTTATAACATCACAAATAAAATAATAGAAGGTAGATGATGATTAATCCCTTCAAGTTATTCCATGATCAAGGTTTTTGTTTTATTTCATTTTTTTTAGTCATTTATATGTTGTTTATTTATATCAATTATACGTTTTTTAAATACTAAAGGTAAGCTTTTTTTTGCCTTTTTTTCCTTTTCTTTTTTTCTTCCTTTTTTTCCCCCAAACCACAGCTAAAATAAATAGACATATCTGCAATATAGCATTGGGCAAAGGCACCTGAAATGAAGATCCTGTGTGAGATTCCTGATTTGACTGTGCTTCTGCCCGTTTTCAAAGCAAGAAGTGGGATAATAATTACCACAGTTTCTGCGCAGTTGTCCCCAGATTTGCTGGCTGGTAGAGGTTGGGGGCAGAAGATCTGAATTCCTCCACGTCCTACACAAACCTTGCCTTGGTTTGGCTGTCTCCTGGCAGCCCATTGCTTGGTGCAGGACCCACATGCACCTATTTTACCCAGGGAATCATAGGAAAAAATTCTTTTGTGCCACACACATTTTTTACTGCCTCGTTGTGGGTATAGCCTGCTTCCTTACAGCTCTATCAGAAGACTACCTGCTCACTGCCAGAGACAATTTCTTCTAACCCAGGTGGAGACACATTTGCAGGATGTAAATGGTATTTGTGGGATGCTATATTACTGTTCTCTGTGTTTTGTGACAGACAGGACACACGCTGCTCCATGGCAATCCATTTGTCATGTTTGAAACATGCAAGTATATAGAAAATTACTTTTAGTTACATACAAAATATTTAGGCAAAATAAC
>NW_009592738.1:52399-63385 GCF_000690535.1 Cariama cristata
TCTTTTTTTTTCCTTTCATCTTGCCAGTCTTTTTATTCCAAGAAAACAGGCTACAGGGCTAATAAGGTACTACAAGCTAAGCACTCGTTATTCCTTCTGACTATCTTTTTAAGCAGTAATCTGGTTACCCTTGTTAAACACTATATTTTATTTATTATGTTTATTATTATGTTTATTATTTTTATTATTTTAACCCCATAATAAAGTAAAAAATGTTGATATTAACTTCAAAATTCAGGAGACTATTTTCAAAATAAAATAAAATGAAACAAAAGAAAACAAAACCCAGCAAAACTTGGCAGAAAGACCAAGAACTGTATCGAAAGTATTTCTAAACATTTATTCTTTTACTTTTTTAATTAGCTGATGTTAATCCATTTGGTCTACTAGTAATTTCTTGTTCTTCTCTATTAAGACCTCACACAAATTAACTTTAATTCTTTCAGTAGTTCTTTTAGGATCACATTAAATCACAAAAATAAAATTCAAGCTATCGGATGCTGAAAAGAGCAACAAAATTAGGAATTAAGAAAATAAAAACCAGTCAGAATAAATTTTGCCATGCCTATCATTTCATACTGTCCATTTGTCTAAAGTAGGCAGGCAGCATGTACAACCTTTTCATTCTGCCAACATTTCTTCCTTGGGCTAAGTGTAAATTGAGACTAACAAAGAGGTTACAGTATTGTTTCGTAATGCTTTATTCAGTGTTTTACAATCCATTGGGGAGTCATCTGATGGACCTAACACAAACACTTAATGTAATTTTACTTTAACTTCGTTGTAGTGATAGGCTACCTGCTATCCTTTGTGACCTTAAAGGTTCACCGCTCCAGGCTCCTGTCAATTAACACTTTCCAGGGGCTCCCGGACAGTCTGACTTGGCTCTGATGTCTCTAACGTACTGGAGAGGAGCGGAGTTGAGTGTTATTAAGTATCTGTTGTGCAGCAGCTATCTAGGCAGGACTGAGATGAATAAGTCCATTTGGTTTTTTTATTCTCTCTGGTTTAAACAGTTTGCCTGCCTGCCTGTTTAAGCTACTCAAGCAAATTTAACAGTTTCATCTCCCATCTCAGACTCAGGTTTATCCAGAAGCTGCCTCAGGTTGTTGCAAGTATTTGAAGTAACTATAGTGAACAGACTATTTGATGTGAATGTGAATAAAGGCCATATGATGCTGATGATATACTTTTTTCCTTCTTTTTTTTTTTTTTTTTTTCCCCCCCCCCCCCCCCCCCCGCCCCCAGAATCTGGAGGAACATATGCCAAGTTATCTGCGATTTGACTCCAGGTGCAATTCATAAAGGGTGCCTCTGATTTGTATAAGCCATGCCATTTTTTACAAGTCACAACTGCAGGCATGAGGGACAAAGGGACCTCCCATCGGACTAATCAAAATATCATCCAGATAGATGTTAGATCCTATATCTTGAAAGTCGCTATAGCTCTTGACCAACATTTGAACAGATCAAGAAAAAAATATCAAAGGGCTTAATCTGGGATCATTTACTGTCCTTATGCTGTAGATGAGGACTTTTCTTCTGTTGAATTCTAATGTATTTTAAGCACCTCAAATAATATTTTGTAAAAGTTGACTTATTTTTAATTTAACAAAGTGAAGACCAGTGTACATTCTATATGTTCAGTTTTTCATATAGCATTAATTTATCTAAATTCTTCTTTCTAATTCTTCTGACATGTCCATTCTAAATCTCTTGAACAGAAAAAATCATCAATTTTTTCTAAGATTTGGCTGTTAGTTTTAAATTTAATGCCTTTAAAATCTTGGTTAGATTTAGAGCAGGAAAATGATCATTAAGGCAATATTAATTATTAGAACTGGTGGTTTACTGAAGCCATTGAAAATAGAGTTCTGAGATTAATTGAAAGTAAATGTGTACTGATGTGAAGTAGAGTTTAAAAATTCTGGTTTTGCACAGAAGATTAAAACAAAACACCTTAATATTTAATAGCTTCATAAGTTCTAGTTCAGATGCCCTGGATTTCTGGACAGAGCACAGAAACATGAAAACTCAGTTTCTGAGTGACTGATTCTTCATTCTAAACTCATGTGTATAAATAAGATTTCTGGCCAAGACTTATGGGGGAATTTGGGATCCCAACTCTCACTGAAGTTGAATGGAAAATTAAGTTCCTAGATATACCTTGAAATCTAGTCCCTTTCCTTTTTTACTGCCTCACAAAGTGGTAGATGTACTGATTTTATTTCAAGCCTTCAATTTTTTAAAAACTTATTTCAAGTGAAAAAGAAAATAATTAGAGGAAAAATCCAGAAATACTATATTTGACTATTGTTGCCCAGAGCTATGCATTAATAGGCAATACAAATATTGCACACATTAATACGTAGTACCACGTTGACATGCTGAAACAAAAGAAATAAGAAGATAACGAGAGCTTATTTACTTATATGTCTTGCTCATAATAATGTCAGAGAAGGTCCTGAGATACCTAAATCTGAATTGATATTCAAGTAACCTTTGAACATTGTGAAGTTTGAATACATTTGAATTTAACTTTCCAGTTGATAATTCTAATTAGAAAGATTCTGTATGATTGCAATAATTGGACTAAAATTTCTGTTTCTAATTGTTTCTTGGACCAAGGCTTATCCGTTTAGTCTGGAAATTTCTTTTAAAAAGACACCTCTGCCCTGTACTACTAGTGTCTTCTTTCAACAATTATAACTGTGCATAGCAGTGACTTACTTGCTTTTTTATTTTGACAACATTGCTTTAAGGACTCATTATTCATAAAGTAGGAGCCAACGTTTGAAGATGACAAGAGCCATGCAATGTGCTCAGTTCAAGTAGCAAAAATAGTACTTGAATTCAATCTTCTTTCAAGTTTGATCTGCCTCTGAGAATCAAGAATGGTACAATAGAAATTAATATGTGTATGAACTACCTACAAAAAGACTCTGCAAAGGGTTCTGTCTCATCCTTCCCTTGCTCTCTCTTGCTCTCACTGAACTTTTTTCCAGGTTGTTGAATGTGATAGATTAAGAATTTAAACTTGGCTTACTAGAATAGGTGTACGAAACAAGTAATCAGAGAAATAAAAACTTAGTACATCTCTTTTACCATTTTACTCCTTTAACCTACAGACAATGTCCTATGGCAAACAGAGCTGACCTACATGGGAATTTCAATCAGATTTTGGGGGGTTAAAAAAAGCAGCCTTCATTTCTGACCTAACTAGAAAAAATGAAGAAAAATACTAGATAGAAATACTGTGATAGCTACGTAGATAGCTTGATTAATATCACCCTGTGATAATATAAACAGAATGGAATGCCTTATGTCTCTGCTTGATTCAGTGAGGCAATAGCCTTGTAGTTTGCTTATTTTTTATTTCTTCCATTTGCTGTCTTGTGTTTATTTTACATTACAGGGCATTTATTTTGCAGAGAAACTTTTCCTCTTATATCATTTTTCTCTTGTGGTACCATACTGTGCATGTTATGTTTATTCATGAACAGTGAAACACACTTCCCGGGCACTAAGGAATGTATTGTTTTAGACCGAGTCTCAGTCTATGCTGAAGTCCATTCTTGTTCATAATAGCTTACTTAAAGGGATTTAAGCATTCATATAAGTTAATTACATGCTGAAGTGTTTTGTTTTATAGACATGAGTGTTCTATTAATTACTTTTTCAGTTATTTAAATAGTATTGTTTTATAAATTATATGTTGAAGATACCAAGGTTGGTACATTAGCCTCACCTTTTTATTAGGTATTCCTTACAACATGATTATATACAGCTTCAGCAGAGACACGAAGGGAAGTCCTGTGTGTAAGAGTAAGTTTCGACATTATCAAGTCAAGAAAGGACTAAACTATAAATCCTCCATACTATTTGAATGCTACTCACTATTCAGCTAAGTAGATCCACTTATAAATCACAAGGAGATGCCATCCCAAACTATGGTTTTTTATTAACCTCTTCTGTTTAGGTTGTATCACATGGAAGTACAGTTAATTCATAGAGCTGATGAAAATTTTATTTCCAGGCTCTCCAGAGAACGGCAACAGAGAGTTCAAGAACCTTGGAAGTGGGTGCTCCTACAAAATCAAATAATTTTCAGATTTTTTATTGTACTCCCTCTGGAAATTTTATACAATATCAAATGTCTTTGAATACATAACCAACCAGGAACCCCCCAAAACTGCCCAAGACAGTCGTTACGGAAGATGCCAGTTTAGAGGTAGCTGACAGTCACTGCCTTTGCATACTTCCTTGATATAGTCGTCTATTCTGGCATCCTGTTGTGGCTGACTGAGATTATAGAGCAGCTATAATTTCAAAACTACAGACAGTTCAATAGGGAGCAGAAGAGTGGGTTTAAATCCAGGGCTTTTATCTCTGGATTTGCCTAAACAAAAGCAGGACAAATTTGCATCATCTTCAGTGTAATTGGCTTTTAATCAAAAGTTACTTTAATATAAATATTGAGATTTTTGTTCCTGAAGCAGCATGATTGTTTGCATTTCCCCTTGAAGCAGGATGTAAGTGCAGATGCCATTCGGCTGGAACACTGACAACCAGCCGAACTCCGAGGGCCGTGACCCCACTGAAACAATTATTTATGCTGAGGAAAAGCATGCAAGTAGCTTCCAATGCAGCAAGTAGAAAAGCAGTGCTTTGTAACAAATATATAATCTCTTAGTTACAAATTGAGATAAAAACCAACCAGCCAAACAAACTGATTTTTCATTCAAATGATCATCCAAAAGGTTCCATCATCAGCTAGGACAAGCACAGCCTTGCTAATATAAATAATGCGACTAATATAAAACTTAAAAGTGAGCGTGCAGCCCTGCACTGAGTAGTATTGTTTCCCCAGATCAGATCTTTGGGGGAAATTTAAAAGCTAGTTTGTCACATGGACTATCTAGGCATCAACATAACCAAGGTAGGACAAGGCTACTCTTCTCACTCCTATCTGTGTCAGCAATACAAGCACAAGCAAGGTTGTATTCCTGCTAATTTACTCTCCAGAGTTGATGGCTGGGGAGAGAGGAAAGATAAGAGAAAAGTGAATTGAACAAAGGCTATTTACTGTTGCTTGCTATGGCAACACAGATGAAATAGTACCTATGCTACTATAAACCCAAAAAAGCACCAAGAGTGTTGCTTGAGTATGGTGGCCAGACTGTATTTTGTCAACAAGTATGGCTTCCCTTTATTTACCCCTATGCTAACATAAACCGAAAAAAGCACCAAAAGAGTGTTGCTTGAGTATGGTGGCCAGACTGTATTTTGTCAACAAGTATGGCTTCCCTTTATTTACCCTCTGAAGCGATCATAAGCAAGTCTTTAGCAGAATAAAAGCATACCTGAAAAATCATAAACTTAGCATGATCTAATAAGCTTTCTGAGAGGTAGGCAGCACTAGTCCAGTTCAAGCATGAAACCAGCTCAGTTCATGGGCAGAGATGAGCAAAATCTAATGTAGTCACAGTCTGAGCCAAAATCACTCTGAGGGTTTTCTCTGGAGGACCTAATGTAGTCACAGTCTGAACCAAAATCACTCTGAGGGTTTTCTCTGGAGGAAGTAAATCTACCTCCAAGGTATATCGAAGGAGGAAGAATCAAAACAATAATAAAAAAAAATCAATGTAACAAATGCAAAATCAGAAATTTAAGGAAAACCTACAGGAGCTATACGTACACCATAAAGGCCTCAACATCAGGTATCACTTAAGGACAGACTATAGCCTCATCACAGGAGCTATATGTACACCATAAAGGCCTCGACATCAAGTATCACTTAAGGACAGACTATAGCCTCATTGTGGAGATATATTTTTTTATGACCATTAGCTCAACGCTGAGGGACAAATACAATGTTAACGAGTGCTTGGAAGGAACTGGAAACAACTGAAAAGCCATGAAAAAAAAAATTTGCTAATTTATTCATCCATGATGCACTCATAGTGTGAAAAACACAGGGACTCAGGTCACAGTATTACAAAAATTATGAAGAAGAGTTTGAGAAAGACACAAAATATTATCAGAGTTGAAAAGCAGATTCATTAGGAGGAGAGATACATTAATGAAATACTCCCAAGCTTGGAAGGAAGATGACTGGGGAAGGAGGGAGGAACACACAGAGAAAGGAATGGATAACGCTGATGAATTAAAACTATTAGCTACAATTTTTAATAGCAGAAAACCCAAGGGGCACAAAAAGCAACTTATCAGGTGGAAGCTTTAAAACAAACAAAAAGAAGCTTGTTTCACATGTTACATAATTAAAACATGATGTATTTTGCCAAAGGATATTTGGATGCCAAATTATAAATGTGTTTGAAAAGTGAGTAAGCAAATTCACAGAAAAAAAAAATAATTAAAGTCTACTAATCAGACTATTGAGGATAAAACATCCAGCTCAAGAAGTCCGTAAACTGGTGAATTGTCACAAGACAGAAGGAATATGTTGGGGTCAGAAAGAAGTTATAATGCTGGAAGTATCATTGTACTCCTTTTTGAGCACTGCTTTGAAGAATCATCTACTCATCTTGTCTAAAAGATTGCACAACATGACCAAAGAGTTTACTTAGCAGTCACTGCATATACCTGAAACAATTTTATCATGGAGTGCATTATCTGGGAATTGCAAAAGATGTGCAAGCTTACCTGACATCATTAATTAAAATGTTAAAATACCTGTGTTATGGAGAAATTATATCAAATAGCGTTCTAACTGAAAATGGGTGTGCACATTCTAACATCTGCAGGATAACAACAGTACAAAACCCTCCTGTATAAGAAAGAATGAGATCATCATATATACATTTTAGGAGACTACTGAGCTTCAGCCAAAAGTTTATACATACAAGTAATATTATTTTTAAAATAATGGAGTCTTCCTTTACATTAAACAAGAATTTTCTTCTAAAACAGGAGTGATATTTATACGAAAAGGTATCAACTGATTCACTTATTCAATGACTATATTAGCCACTGTAATAATCTTGTTTAGAAAAATATTTTGCTGCAAAGTCAAGATTTGATTAAAAACATATAGAGGAAGACAGGAGTTAAGGTTGATGGTTGTTAAACAACTATTTCTTTTTCCTGGATAAGAATAATGCAGTTGTTTATTATATGGGTGTTGTGGTTTAACCCCAGCTGGCAGCTAAGCCCCACCCAGCCACTCGCTCACTCCCCCCCGGTGGGATAGGGGAGAGAATCTGAAGGGTAAAAGTGAGAAAACTCTTGGGCTGAGATAAAAACAGTTTAATAGCGAAAGCAAAAGCCACATGCACAAGCAAAACAAAACAAGGAATTCATTCACCACTGCCCATCAGCAGGCCGGTGTTCAACCATCCCCAAGAAAGCCGGGCGGATAAGACAAACGCCATCACTCCAAATGTCCCCCTTCCTCCTTCTTCTCCCACCTGTATATGCTGAGCATGACGTCATGCGGTATGGGATATCCCTTGGGTCATTGGGGTCAGCTGTCCCGGCCGTGTCCCCTCCCAACTCCTTATGCCCCCCCAGCCTCCTCGCTGGTGGGGTGGGGTGAGAGGCAGAAAAGGCCTTGGCTCTGGGTAAGCCCTGCTCAGTGATAACTAAAACATCCCTGGGTTATCAGCACTGATTTCAGCACAAATCCAAAACACAGCCCCACACCAGCTACTGGGAAGGAAACGAACTCTACCCCAACCAAAACCAGCACAATGGACTGTGTGAGATGTATGATGTCTTTATCAATCATTTCATTCAATGGTTGAATAGGTAACTTACGTGGATTTGAGCAATTCACTGTATGGTAAACCTTTTTCTAAACCTTTTCAGTGTTGAGATTTGTCAAGGGAATTATAGACACCCACACACAACAAAGACCTTAAATTTTATGTGTATATGTATGTGTGTGTGTGTGTACAGATACACGTATACACATGCCTTTCACAAAGTTCTCTGGGTTTTATGTTCCGAAGGTTAACATGGGCAGAAGTGCTCTGCTAAATGAAGACCATCAGCCCATACAATCTTTAATCAAAATACCTACAGAAATATATTTGAAGTTTAGTCTCACTAATGTTTATATGAGCCCATTGTTTTGGAACGCTGTAAAATGTCCCAAGGAATTAAGACTCAAATATTGAGTTTAATTCAATCTTTTTTTTTTTTCAAATGCATTAAGCCAAATCCTAATACCTGTAATTCCAGTCTAACCCAAGGTCCATTGAGCTAAAGGACCTCAGAGCCAATCCGGAGAGCAGGGTTTGGCCCAGAACTTAGGAAGAAAAAGTACGGTAAATTTTGGAAAATCTCAATGCGAAAAATTCAATATCACAAAGTTTATATGGGTAAGAACATTAATCAAAGTGTGTATGAAAGCCATACTGTTTGTAAAGAGGGGGTTGTAGCTGTAACTTCCTATATATGGACCTGAAAATTTACTGCACAGTTTATATGTACATCCACTAGTTCTCTAATGAACCTTCGTTGTTTGGCGACTAAGAACAACTAAGCTAGCAAAAATCAATTAAATGCTCTATCTTGCTAAATCTTCCTAATGAATACTGTAAACTGAAACACAGTTACAATAAGACACAAATCTTAAAGTTAATTAGTATTTTAGTGCAGTTGTTTATCATCCGGACATAACATCTAAAGAGTTTAGGTGATAGATTTGTTCCCAGCTACAGGTCCGAAATGCAGCTTGACATTGATTGTATAATTAAAATTCCTTTTACCTCTATCATGAAAGGGAAACACAGTGTATTTGGGATGGTTGCATAAGGGAAATCCATGAATCGTCTTGCTGTTACTCCAAGAAGAGGTAGAACATGGTCTCCAACAGACTAAAAGTCACACCGGAATGACTAGGTAGATTCTGCGTTACAGGATTATGACATGATTTGCTTCCTTGCTGGGCAATGCAACTGTCTCCCAATTTAGTGTTCCCTTGGTAATACCGGAGACATAGAGACATTTACAGGCTGTGAAACTTATTCCATTTCAAAATAACTCCTCCATGGAACACATTCGTTTCAGAATCGGCTTTAGCTAGCTTGTCTTTTAGCAGAGATATGTTGAGCACTTGACTGATTATTTTTTTTTTTCATCTAAGACAATGTCTATATGAAGCATTTACACTTAGTACTGGCTAATGTTTATCCTTCAATTTAAAACCATACAAATTTTCCCTTCCATACCTTAAAGACATGAGTCCTTCTCAAAATACAGGTATTTGAGGTGGCTGTTCACACTGCTCTGTCCTCTCTTCTGAGAACTGGACCCAATAAAATGGATATGGGATGTTTCCAAGACATAAATACTAAGGATGTCATGAGTTTTTCCTAACCTGTGCAATTTCAATGCTTTACTACAAGCAAAAATCACAAAAGGTTACCCACTCTATGCTCATTTTCCTTTCATGCACGAGCATTTGTACAAAGTAGAAAAGCAGTGGTAACTTATGATGCTTTAACACTATAATAGCTAATGGACTTTGAAGGGAGCATAACGAGCCCGATACCGTTCTGCTAACCTGCTCCCTGTCCCCACCGCCCTTGGCACCTACAGAGGTCTGCAGGGCAGCTGTCCTGTGTCCAAGCAGTGCATTCACCTTTGCCCTCTGCCTGGCTCTTCGGCTCTGCTTTGTGGGATTTGCATACAGCCCTTTGTGAATTCTTCTCAAAATATATTTTAAGTACAGCAGAATTCTTTACAACTCGTCAGGAATACACAACAAAGATGCACTAATACCTAAAAGCTTCAATGGAATACAAAGGACTTACCTTTGGGATGCCTGATTTACTTTCTCTTTTAAGGAAAGTGTTATACAGTGCATCATTCTGGCTGGCATCACACTGGATGTCTGTCAGAAGCTACCTTTTTTTAACTGTCAACCTGTCAAATTAATTGCTTTGTTCTGAATGTGGGTTGGGTGATGACATACTTTCTTTTATTTTCTTTTTTTTTGTTTTTTTCCCCATTTAACCTGCTGATAAAGGAGCTAGATGTTTGGAAGATAAAGTATAGACATTTTTGAGAAGGACAAAATGGACATTACAAGAACTGAAAAAGTAATCATGTTTATATCCTTATGAGGTAAGTAAAACCATACTGAAATGGTAGAACAAGTGCAGGCATCTTGCCAGCATACCACTCAGACTGCAGTATAGCTCTTTTAAAACTTTGTCAAGTATTTTGGCACTGAGAAACTGCTGACAAATTAATATGTTTATGTGCTGCATATAGCATCTATTTTGGCCTGTAGTGCCGCACTAAATATATTTTCTCAAATATACTCACTTGATCAGATTTTTTTTTCCTCTGAGAGGTTTCCTTACCTACCTTAAACTACGCAAGGCGATTTTTCTTTCAGCTGTTTTTTATAAATATTTTGAATTAACAATTCATTAGTCAATCCTGTAGGGACTTTGGACACTGTAATAATTGTATGTAATTTTGCTATACATCATATAACTTTATGGAAAATGCAAAACTCTTCAGGCAACTGGGAACTTTAGGTTGGTGTTTATTATGGATATACAAGAGTGGTGCTGTATAAGTGATGTTTTTCTTTCCTTGCTAATTTAAAATGTAAAACAGGCAAAAAAGTTTTGTTACCACTGGACCAATAAAATAGTGTAGACACACAAATAAACATTTTATCTATATAGATATATATACACACACATATTTGTGTGCATGCATTTCATTCAAAGTGAAAATGCTTCCAAGCCAAACATCTTATTTATATTAGGCTAAGAGGTATCGCTAATGAACGAAAGTAAAGGAAATGAAGAGCTAAACTTAGATACTGTAAATGCAGTGAAAACAATGCCCTTTAATTGAATAACCTAGTACTCACGGCCCCTAGCCAAACTGCAGGAAACTGAATTCAATTCCTTCTTCTCTCTGATGAAATCTGAATCCTGTTCACCCAGATCAAAAAAACCGTTCTAAATGTCCTGCAAAAGAGTACAAATAGGGAAA
>NW_009592738.1:63416-79254 GCF_000690535.1 Cariama cristata
AAGCAGATTCATTCAGTCTCCTCTCTTCGTATTGTTGCACCCCCTCTATACCCTTCACACTTCCACTATGCCAACGTGTGTGATGTGTATGCTGAACACACACCGTTTGGTCTCTTGGCACATTTGCCCAGAGCCTTGAATAACCCCTACAAGGAGAAGAAGGCTCCCTCAACGCCGCTACCCTGGCCAGCCCCCCTGTAAGATGTGACAGGGTGTACGGATTGGAATCCTGAGGGCACAGGAGAGAACTGCACTGTCTCCCATCATAAATGGGATTGTGAGCTGAAGGCTGATAAAAGAAAATACCGATTCTGTGAATCTTCAGTCTCCCCCCAAACTTCAGGTGAAATTGGTGGATCTAATACAAATAATATGGTTTGATTTAATGAAAACTGCATTTTTAATTAATATTTATCGAAAACTAAACATTAATTTCATTCAAGACTGCAGACAGCGTGCTTCAACGACATAGGCTCTTTTTGTTATGCCTGATATGGCAAAGCATTACTACTATGCTAGAGATGAAGTTGTTTTATGTTATTTAACATTTCTAAATTGTAAAGTTCAGAGTCTGCTTTAGATGATCTGGAGAGAAGTACATTGTAGGTGCTCTCATAAAAAGAACCCGTCAATGTTGACTATGATTCAATGCAGTAACTGGCATGCTGTATCTTCTTTTATTATAATGTCAGTCATTTTTCCAATGCCAACCTTCTTTCAGATTCTTCCCAAACCGGCAGATAGGCATGTCGGTAGAAAGAGGCGATGGACACTCTGTGCTCCAACCGTACTATTTAGGATCAGGAAAGTTCTTCACTAGTAAACGGCCACACCCACATTCTGACAGCTCCTTGGGGTGCCTATAACTATCCAAAACCTGATTGTCACTTTTGTCATTTTACCCACCAACCACTAATTGTTGGTAAGATAATTATCTTTATTTTCAGTAAACGACCTTACAGAGTAGGTAGTACCTCTGTTTGGAAATGCTTATGGGAAAAGACCATCAGTCTTTTTCCCCCTTCCCTCCCAGTCCTTTGAATTCTAAGTCAGAAAATAATTACCAAATCTATTTTTTCTGATTTGTATTCTCAAATCTGTTAAATTCTAACTAATCAAAATGTAGATTTGTATCTCATTAATACAGTTCTTGCAATGCACTTTGGTGACATGAAATTGTGCTTAGAGATGTGCTAATATAAAGTAAAACACAGTCAATGTGTCACCGAGGAAAGCAACTAATGCTATTTAGGTTCCTTTGTAAATGCCTATTTACTTCCAAGAACAACTTGTGTTAATGTTGTAGCGTTAAACTCAGGATGTCATCCATTCAGGTAAAGATATATTTACAACCAGGGAAAGAAAAGAGAAAGAAAAAGCCTAGGAACATTATCTTCTTTCCTAAAATGATAGGTAGAGAAGCCCAAATAAAGATATCAAGGAGGATCTAAAGTGTGTGTTCAAACATGGTCTTATTATATCAAACAGGAAAGCAAAAAAAGAAAATAAAAAAAACGTTGCTGGAAAACCTTGTAGTAACTAATGTAAACAAAAGAGAAGAAGAAAATTGATAAGAAAATAGAACTGGCTTGATTAGATCAATTCTATTAAAAGCTCTGAAAGACAATAAATGATTCAATAGAGGTAATCTGCAGTTCAGGTTTACTCAGTAATCCACTGGGGGTCTTTGTCAAAATCTTTTGACAAGCTAATTAAAAGGAGACAGTTATGCAGCACCAACTATTTACCTCTGTGAAATGAATCAACCCATCTTCAAGTTTCTACATCCATATTTTCTTCTTAGCAGTGTCACAGTGACCTTTCTAGATACCGTTAATAAACTCCCTCTCCATCCTGATAGCTTCAGACTATCAGACAATCATGCTGTTTTACTGTACTGTTTTGGGGAGGATTTTTTATGTTTAAGTAAAAATATGGAGAAAATATCACATAGTAAAATTCTAGGTACTGTAAGCCTCAACGAATGGTAGAGTCTGCATATGTCTTTCTAACTTACAGATAGGGCAAATACCCTGAAAACAAATAGTCAGAATATATGATAAGAATACTTAAGCATCTTAAGACACTATGATAACATTATACTTCATTTAATATTCATTTATTTTATGTCTTGAATAATTCCTAATTTGACTGGAATAACAGTATTTCTTCATGTCACTTTTAAAAAGTTGTTTAGAAAAAAACCAACAAATTAAAAAATCCCAAATCCCAGAACTCCACATGTTTGTTTTATGGTTATATCTTAGATATTTTCATCACCTCTCAAAAAAAGTATGATTTTTGTGAAATCCATCTCAGAAAAGATCTGTGAAAACCTTATCTACTTTATTCTGCCGATAACAATATTGTGTAGAGTTCTTATTTGTTTTTTTCTGTGTCACGTGAAAGAGTTCTTAGTCTGCATGATTCTCCCCAAATTTCCAGACATTCTTAGTGTGAGTTGCATTCCCTACTTGACAATTGCAGGTTTGTTTTGGCTGTCCTTGGCCAATACTATTTCTACAGTGGAAGTTGATAACCTAGTTACTACTCCGTGATTGACTCACTGTACAACCGTCCCCTTTCTGCACTTTGCTTTGTACATCGATAGAAAGAAGCTAATTATGCTTGCACTAGAAAGTTTTCTTTAAAATATGTGAATGGTAAGATAATTTGATGATTCAAGCTAAAGCTTTTTTTTCAAAGCTGGGATAGTTTTTTTTAAAAGCCACACTGTTCCACTATGCAGAATCCATAAAACTATGTCCGGGTGCTGCAGCACTGAAGTTGGGGCCAATAAAATATATAAATGAAAGTCTGTTCCTAAAAAGGAAGAAACAAAGGGAATAATCTCCAGTGAAGACTGCATATAGCAACTGTTACTTTTTCCAAAAGGGACCTCATGATTACACCTACAACCTCCGCACTCCTTCCATAGGATGGCTTTTGTGCAGCGCATTTAACCACAATATGTTGGAGGGAACAGATTAGGGTCAATGTAGTTTCTTTCAGCTACCTGTTAGCCTGTGTTAACTGGCAGGTAAATGACAATGTTTTGTGGAGTTGGGGAGAATATTGGTTTATGCCACATGTCCTCTCAGGTAGAGACCTGTCAGTCCCATGTTTGAATTAATGCAGGACTCTGAAAAGGGTAAACTAATACAGCTGGTGCTTTTACTGAAACTGACCCTTCCATTAGAGTCTATGGATGTTCCCACAGTAGCGTTTTATTTTGACCCGTGAGTGAGCTTTTCAAGCTGATATTGTCCTCTCTGCCAGCGCTACCGAGAGCACACAGGCTGGGTGCCTGCCGACAGCAGGAGAGCAGCGTTGTCTGCTCCGAGCACACCTCCCGTGCTACTGGGGCCGGCAGGCGTTCAGCCCTCAAACCGGGCTGGGATGAGTGTGGACCACCCCTGTCCTCCTAAACGCGTGGAGTGAGGATGTCATGTCCTCATCAACAAACGTTATGCTCTAGATCCTCATCTACTGGAAAAAAAAACTGCTTGCGGATATAAGACATACCCTGTTTTGACACTGAGAACTGCGAATGTTATCCTCTTCTCACACAAAGAATACATGCTACTCATCTCCTTACGGCACACATTCTCTTACACAAGTTGAAAAGTAATTATTTCTTAGATTTACTGTAAAAATGAAATAGTGACAGCCTTTAGTTCTGCAACACTGCAGCGTCACATGTGTAAGCTTATTGGAAATTATGCCAGTTGTATCTTTGTTGTGTTTTTATTGATTCGTTTTGGAAGGACTTCCTCTTTTTTAGTATATAAATTAACACATCTAAAGAAAAGTCTTCTTTGCATAAGATCGTGATAAAATTTTAAGTAATTTACTAGTGTACTCATCATTGTTAATTTAAGCCAACTTGATCTGGGATAGTGCAACATTGCTGTGAAGATATCTGTGTATTTTATATCAGCTCTCAAAATTGCTGAAACAATGTTATCACCATTTTAATTCCATCTGTCTGTTTTAAATGTTCTCAGTGTTACATAGACTCAAATTTGCATTTTGCAATCTTCAGCATCTATTCTCTAATAATTGTAATAACATTTCTATTTTCAAGTTTTGCTGACGGGCATTTTATCAATATTTTAAGGTAAGTTTATCATGGTCTTGTTAGATATGTGAAAAACTAGCACACTCTTATCATACTGAGACATCATCATTTGATACGCAGCTCTGTGCACCACAGAGATCATCAGCATTCCCTGCATTTCTTCACTGGGCAGGGGAAAACAAATAAAAAGTTAATATTATTCTCATAGAAACTGGAACCTGTCCTCTAGATATATGCTTGTACTCCTTATTAATGCCAAGCGAATTGATTTTATCATTGCCCCATTCCCCTTTTTCCTCTGATGGTGTCTGAGGGAGCTTCCAGAGAGGCTTCACCTCAGAGCATAGCTGGATGAGAGAAGGCGTGGGGCAGGCTAACCTTCAGGGGTTTTATTCATGAACCTCGCAGTTACCGTATCGCACATCCCAGCCTGTGAACGGGTGTCATGTCGCACTGTCAAAAGATCATTAACTGATTTTCCCCGAACAGTTCATTTGTATGCTAAGTCAGCAAATAATCCTTATTCCAACAAAGGATCTGAGTGAGGTTCTTCTCTACCAAGTTTTGCATTCTAAGAGGATAATCAAAATGATGGCTGGTCATTTTGGCTATTCCTGAGCTTAATGGAGAGAATGACAAATTCTGAGAGGGTAAATCCCATCATCTACTTTAGACATCTATTTTAAAATGGGATAAATTACTTCTGGAGATGTCTCTCTCTTTCTGTAGACAGAACATAGACGCTGAGGATGGGATTAATCTAATGTTTATCAGCCACTAAAAAGTTAATTGATTAGATTCAAGATAATTACTCCAGACTCTCTGTATAAAGAAATAAAGAAATCCAAGGAGGGAATCAGCCTAAGACATTGTGTCTGTGAGGTGAAGAGACTTCTGGAGATGTTATTTTCTCTGGTTTGTGTAAAGGAAGGCCAGCTTTGACTACCTTATACAAACAACTTATAGATCTTTAAATACATGTGAAACGAGTACCCTGGCATGGGAATGCCTTGATTGACATCGCTTACGCCTGTGGGTAAGTGGTTTGTGGAACAAGAGTGCCTACCATATATATTTATTCAGGGGTCTAGCCAGTGTGTGATACTCCACGTACATTAGATAAATGTACACATAGTGGCATAATGTCCAGTGCAACTTCTTTTTTCTCTACAGTGGATACCCACAGATATTATAATTGATTAAAAAATTATCAGTCTTTTCCGGTTTTTGACATAGATGACGTCTCAATGATTTTCTGTGACAGTGAATTTCCCTGGTTGACCACACATTGACTTAAAAAAAAAATTAAATTCTTATAATTGTGTTCCATTCTACTGACTTTTAATTACATTGAAAAACTCCTTGTGTTATGGGATCATTATGCATTATGCCATTGCTGCTCTGCCACAGGATAACGAGGAGGGACTTTTCAGTTCAGAATTTTTAGTGCCTTGGCTAAGTCTCTTCTAACTTAGTTCAGTTCAGCATTAAATAATGTTAGGCTTTGTAATTTCTTATGAAATGCTAGGTCTGCCTTGATGCTTGCCGGACACCTTCATGGCTCATCTCCAGATTTTTCATTTGGTATAAGACACACTCTGATTTCAGGCATCTAAAAGTGAAAACTCTAAATCCAGTATATTGGCTGATATGTCTATGTAGTTCCTAACATGAATCAGTATTTTTTAAAACCAGTCACTTCATGCAAAGATGCTATCATCTCTGTGTTTTGTCTAGGTTATTATCATACACAGACACAGTGCTACTCTGTTGAGATTGGAACATATATTTTTTCTTAAAAGTTTGCAAGATATGTAGATCTTAAATTTATAATAATAATTTTTGTTATTTTTCTTCCTGCTAATTTTTTCTGTGAGATTTAGTTTAAAATTATCATTTTGTTCCTCCATAATTTCATTTGGTGAGAATTGTTGGTATTTGGCTTCTTCCAGGCAACACTTCACAGGGGCTAATGGAAATGATTGCACATTAAAAAGATTATTTTGAAGGCAGGAACTAAACTTTATGATATACTTTTTCTTTTTTTAGGTATGTTATTGTTTAGTAACCTTTAGAGGAGTGTAAGGAAAGTTGATCTCTCCTCGTTGATCAGGTCGCACTCTTTTTATTATACTAAACCAGTGTTCTAGGGCTTTCCAATGTGCCTTTCAGCTAGCAGAAAGGATTTTTTTTCCCTCTGTGACACAGCTTACCTTCTGATTTCCCTTTCTCTACAGCAATTCTGATCATAAAACAAAATCCTAGATGATCAGCCATTGAAGTGGTCACAGGTCTAATCTTGACATATTTTCCTCAGATATTAAAAAACCTTTAGGTATGGTTCCTTTGCCAATATGTTCAAACCACTGTTGCTTAGTTTTTATTTTGGGGATTTTTTGGCTTTTTTTCTCCTTGCCCTTTCCCCCTACGGTAACTTTCACAATCAAAGCAGACACAGTCTACTTTCTATAATTGTCTGAGCAAGTTGGTGTTATTTCAAAAACGTAAGATAAAACCCTCAGCCTCTAGAGTTCTTTCGATATGGCAAAATACAGTTTCTGGCTTTTGGTCTTTTAATGTAAATCTCAAGTTTCTTAGAGAGTGCTGTGTTTTGTGGCCTATAGTATACAGGACATGTGAAACAGACCCTACGTTCCACTTCTGGACTATGGATCTAAGCAACTCACATCTGAAATTTCAGATGTGTTCAACTGTGTTCAATTAACCACCTATGCCTCTCTAGTCTTCTGCTGCTTTATATTCAAGACCTGCCATTTTCTCAGTCAAGTCAACATGAGTTTTTGAAAGTAATTTCAGCAGATTAAGACCCATAGGATTGGGACAAATGTTAATTTAAAGCCTGTAGTGCTAAATCCTGTGAGACAGTGGCCACAGAATCACTCACAGGAGGTGTCTGTCACTTGGGGACAGTGCTCAGCATCTTAAT
Source organism: Cariama cristata (assembly GCF_000690535.1). Taxonomy (NCBI): domain Eukaryota; kingdom Metazoa; phylum Chordata; class Aves; order Cariamiformes; family Cariamidae; genus Cariama; species Cariama cristata. The sequence continues at coordinate 70,445 of NW_009592738.1, forward strand.
GAAGTACATAAGCTCTCATCACACAAAAGCCAATATTTGCACCTAGTTTTCACAAGAGAAATTGATTCTGTGGAGCTGAATCTGCAAGTAAAACTGTTTCTGTTAGAACTCATGCCAAGAAAAGATTCTGGGTTTTTTTGCTGTATTGTGTGTGTATGTACATGCTTGGCAGACTTCTTCAAGTGTGTTTTCACATCAGGCAACTATATCTGCAAAGATGTCAATAGGCATCCCTGAGTAGCCTAGCATCTGAAATGTTGTAGCATCTTCCTTTTCCTGATCTGTCTTTAGTATTTGTGGTAGAAAAGACAAATGACAAAATGGAAAATGATGAAACTCCTTTAACAATTCATTTAAAGTTGAATATAACATACAAAGTGCATCAAACTTACTTCCAGACATGTCAGCAGCTCCCATGATAGTTCATTATTACTTTTTTTTTAAAATATTTTCTAAACTTACAGCCCCGTTGAGGGTCTCAGTAAATACTGATGAACTTATTATAGGGAGAAGTGATTCTGGTTCTTACCGCTCAGGAGACGAAGGCGCAGGTCTCCAAGGCTATCTCCCTGTGCCAGGGCCCCTCTGGCCCTAATGAAAGGATCTCCTTCCTTATGATGACGATGTCTTGTGATCATATTGCAGAATTGTATAGGAAGGTTGTCTCAGCCAGGAGAGACAGAGTAGCTCTTTCTGAAGGGTATGGCCAAAGCCATCACAGAAAGAAATGGCCAAAATTGTGAACACTGACAAGTGGTAGATAATTACATGATAATATGTGCATGTGTTAATGTACAAAATTTGACTCCTGAACTCTCAAGCACAAGCCTCCTACTTGCTAGCTGCACCTGGTGCAGGCTGATTATAAACTTTTATATCACCTAGACTGAAAAAAGTGGCACATCACAAACCCTCCAATTAATTAAGAGACATGAGACAGAATCACCGATGAGGAGACTGATCATGTGTTATACTTCTGTACATAGATAAATACAGTTAGGAAAAAAAAAACCCTTGGGTGCTGGAAAGGGAGTTCTTGGAAGGAACTAGTCTCAGAAAGAGGAAAGTGACCTGGAAGGAAGGAGGTGAAAATCATAGCTAAAGGAAAGATCCTGCAAACGAAAGAAGATCTTGGAGATGAAAGATGCGTGGAGACAAATGCCAGGGTATGCGTAGAGACCTTGACCAGTGACACCTGAGTTGTTGGGCAACTGTGAGCAAGGGTATGGCAGGAGCCAACATGGCTTTCTATGCAACCATTCAAAACCAGCAGTGACCTGTCTGCTGGTTGCAGGGAAGTTGAAACATAGCCTGACAGGTGGAAGCAGGTGAGTGAGTAAAGCTCTCATCTTGTTGGCAGCTAAGGAAACACCAATATCCAGATCTACTGCAGGTGGACTTTTACATGTGACAAAACCACAAAAATATTGACCTGAAAAATTTGTTGAAATGGTGTGAGTGAAAAGGATTTTGATCAAATCAAATGAAATCTGGTATAAACAGAGAATGATAGAATGATTGCCTGCCTTTTTTTAGAAAAAGAGCCTTTGAGCCCAGCAGAGACCTCTCTCCTCTACCTTTTCCTAACCCTGAATACCCTTTGCTTAGCTCTCTCCAAATGCAAATCCAAAGCAGTAAATTTTTAACTGAATCCTTCCAATGAGGACCTAGGGCTTGATTTAGTTGCTCATATTTGGGAAAATTAGGGTAGCATTTGTTTAGCTCTTAAAAAGATTTTCACTGTATTCATGATTTGTGTGATCTGGACCAATCTTATTAGGACAATTTTTATCTGTATGTGTTCCTTTTCTGAGAACATGAGATAGCTACAATTGTCAATGGGAGGGCTGTGTGGTCCCTGCATCCAGTAAAATACTCAGATCCACAGAGTAGCAACAGATTTGGAGAGAAATGCTTGGTCTGTGATAGGAATACTCTTGAAAATAGTATCAAGGTTATGCTCACCTTGTAAATAGACAAACAAGGGACAGATCAATCATTTTTTGGCTTACATATAAAAAGATTTTGCTCTTTAGTGCCAAAAGAAGAATGTCTGAGCCTTATTCTAAAGCTTGCTCAACTGAGTTATGCCAATGTAATCATGACAAAGTAGTGAAAGATCCATCAGCTCTAGCCTCCTCAGATTTCTCCATGTGAGGGAAGTCTGTCAGGCCGCAGTGTTGTCTTAGAGAAAAGACAGTTCTCTTCTTCACAATAAATGCTTCAAAATTTCACACTAAAATATGAACCACTCCTGTAACTTCAACTATTCAATGTTTAGGAGTTAAAATAAGAGCACAGTTAGTAAATATATCATTTTAAGCTCCTCACAATGCTATATGACATGAAAACATGTTGTCCATAACTCCATAGGAAGTGTAATACCCATGGCAGCAGCAGAGTTGCTGATGCTTAGAGGACATTCTGTTTAGTGTCCGTGTATAAACTGCCAATGCAAAACTATGGATTTAGTCTGTACCTCTACCAGGTACTTGTAAACCACACAAAATCATTTTATGAGTCATCTGAGTGAGGTCATTCCTTTTGTTGTAGACAGTATTGCCAAAGCCTTGTAGACATAAACAAAGAGGCCTTTGGATCTTCAGCAGCCAGGCGTAGTGTCAAATAGTTCCACATCAGAAGGGAGAAGGCAATACCGAAACTTCTGGGTTTGGCTTATTATTAATGAACATGCATGCATGTATTTTTGAACCAAGAATACATTGTCCATACCACAATCTAAAACCAGATTTATTCTGATTTTTATAACTCATGCTAATATCACTGATAATTTTTTAATGTTATCATCAAGAGATTCTTGAAATCTTGATCCATAATCACTGGATTGACTAGCCAACTATTGACCCAACATCTGTTAGTAACTCTACAAAACCAGACCAATGCCTGCATGCAAAGGAAAACAAAAAAAAAAAGCAAAGCTTTAAATTAAAAAAATCAAAGGGATTATAGTTATAACTAGATAAAATAGTATATAGATAGATAGATAGATATATAACTAGATATTCACCAGCAACGAAGGTGGTGAAGGGTCTGGAGCACAAGTCTGATGGGGAGCGGTTGAGGGAGCTGGGGGTGTTTGGTCTGGAGAAGAGGAGGCTGAGGGGAGACCTGATCGCTCTCTACAACGACCTGAAAGGAGGGTGTAGCCAGGTGGGGGTCGGCCTCTGCTTTCAAGTAACAAGTGACAGGACAAGAGAGCATAGTCTGAAACTGCGCCAGGGGAAGTTCAGGCTAGATATGAGGAGGCTTTTCTTCACAGAAAGGGTCATTCTGCATTGAAATAGGCTGCCCAGGGAAGTGAAGAGTCACCATCCCTGCAGATGTTTAAGAAAAGACTGGAGGTGGCACTTAGTGCCATGGTCTAGCTGACATGGTGGTGTTAGGGCAAAGGTTGGACTCGATGATCCCAGAGGTCTCTTCCAAACAAATCAATTATGTGTGATTCTGTGAAATCTTTTTCACACACATATAGCACATTTACCTATATACATGAATTTATTACTTTACCTGTGCTTGTGGTCCTTTAAGTTTCAGTTTGGGTGAAACTTGGAGGCTGCTTTGACTTGTACAAATGCAAATTTTAAGCATCCGAGCTAATTCCTCATGGAGATTTTATATACCATAGGACACTGACAAAGTATAGGACTCAATCTCCCGGCAAAATTTTAGCATGGAGACATTGAAAGAGCCAGGCAGCTCATAACAATTACTGCACATGCAATTAGTTTCCAGAAAAGTGACAGGACAACTTTAAAATTTAAACTCAGCAAATAGCTAATAAATTTTTCAGATGAATAATTTTTCAAAGAAAGGAGCCTGAAGCAAGCTCTGGGTGGCCTATGAAGGAATAAATTAACAGTCTTATGTGTCTACTATCCTAATCTAATCTCTTACCTGCTCCAGATAGTTACGTCCTTCTGAGAGATTTGGATTCTAAATAAGCAAAGCACTTAAATGTCTGCCTGATTTTAACTTGAGGATGTGCTTTATGAAAACATGTCATTTGGCTACTTCTTCCTCCATCCTTCTCCTTGATTATCCATCTAGTTGAGAAATAGGGGGAAAAATATAATATTGTTTTCTTCTTTCTCATATCACATTCAATTTGGATTTTCAACAATCAAGCACCTTAACTAAACAGTTTGCATTCAGCCCATAAGTACGTTGAAAGATATGAACAGCTGTGAAATTTCAAGCTATTGAGATTTGTTTGTACAAATTTAAATATTCTTTCTTTTAAAACAAGAAAGAGGAAGTTATAATTTTTTATATATTAGTCTAGTAGCAGGCTAATTTGCCTTTGAAGTGAGAAATGCAGTTCAATTCTCTCTTCAAGCTAAGGATTTTCCTGTTCGGATCCTCCATCTCACAGGATAAAGCTTCACCAAAGTTGCCCTGTAAATTATTATGGTGAGAACATTCTTATACCTGTTGCTATGGTAATATCAATGGTTCATTTAAATGACAATGTTTCTACCATAAAAAAGTGCAATTAGAACGTTTCTCCATTTAAAGGAGTTTATCGTCTGCACAGACAAGGCCAGCACAGTAGAGAAGACAAAGGGCAGAACATAAGAATGACTCCTGCCAAAAGTTCAATGCTAATGAAATTATATTGCCTCTTAAGTGGTGTTTTAGGTACTTATTTATTTTGTTGTTTTGCAGGGAAAAAAGGGAATTGCTAAATGGATAAGCAAAGGACAGGTGAAGTGAGAAACTGAAGACTGAGAAATAGAATAGTGGGCAAATTAGCTAGTTGGGAATTGGATATTCAGAAACATGAGTTTTGATGTTTTCATTACAGTGTTTGGTCCCTGCTTGACCAATCAGTTCTGCATTGTCTACTTGGCCTACAGTACCTTTCCCCAAAGCCATGGTGCTGAAAGAAGGGCAAGATGCCTGAGATCTAGAGCCTAGGAAAAAATAACCGCATGTTTCTGACTCTGGGCAAAATAAAACCCGATTGGGCTAGATCCTGTCACAGGAGAAAACCAGTCAGTTCACGTGGTTCAAACCATGTTAGGACTGAAGCAGTTCATTGATTTATTAACAACATGTTAACAAAGATCAATATCAACACAGGTGATAAATCGCCATACAAGACAGTTACAGAGTGTTAAATAACTACGCATTTCCCAGTCCCTGTAACTAATCCCCAGGAGGACACAGCCCTCCCGCTCCCCCAGCTCCCGGGTAGCCCTCCTCTGCCCCCGACCCGTGGGACACAAGCACCCCCTCCATGGGGGTGGCACATGGCTTGTGTCCTTACACGTGGATCCTCACACGTGGGTCCCCAGGGCTGCCTGGTCACTGGTAGGGTGGGGGAGACTGCCAGTTCATCTCCAGGGTCCCCTCCACCTGACAGCTCTTGCAGCTGCCTTTATTCCTCTTTTCAGGCTGGCTCCCTCTGCGTTTCTATTTCTGGTCCTGTGCCCACAACGCACACGCACGGTCCTGCCCTAACAGCTGGGGATAGCGGGGCCACCCCAAGAGTGGGTCATGCAAGCACCCCCACAAACCCCCTATATTCTTCTTTCCAACGATGACTCCGTAAACAGTTTTCTACAAGAGATTTTGAGGCTTTGATCTCTCTTTGCTCCCTGAAATTTCATGAAAGGCAACTGGATAAATTACTTGATATAATTTATTTGCACTGATTATTACTGAGAATAACACACCTGCACACAAAAATTAAAACGATGCAAAGTCCCTTAGGGTAAATATTCCTGAGTCCTCAGACTCTAAGTTATGAACATCCAGGCTTTTGATTTTATCGGAATTTTGCTCAACATTTTATACAGTAGAGATTAATGAGCCCTGAGCACTATCAAACTTTTATGAAGAGTATATGAACTTTTATTCTTTGTAGAATAATCTCAAAAACTCTTGTAGCACAGACACATAATGCAACTGATACCATTGTCCACTGTTCAAATAATTTGAGAGTATTGAATGTTTTTAAAAAAATATTTCTTTCTGGACTTGAACTTAATCGGAGATTAGGTCAAATGCGAAGTATTTGTTATTCAAATATTTAAAATGAACAACTTAAATAACAAATAAAAGGATGTGTTGCTATTTTAGGCAATATGACAGTAGATTAGAAATAAAATTTGTTCATACTGGCGTATGAATTCATCATTATCAGCTAAGGAATATAGATTTAAAGTTCAGTTCAAGTGCATTTCAATGCCTGACCCAACCATTCAAACAAATCTGGCACAAATTTCCACCTCATTAATAAATTTGTTAAGGAGGGCATCCCAATGTATTTGAAAGTATCTAATTGAAAGTATACTCGATTTTATTTTCTACTGAGTGGACATTTTATTTTTAATATGCTCTCTAAACTCTTGAAACAATAGCTGTCATTTGGCTGATTGGCTTTACTACATAAGTGAAATGGGACATTTACGCTTGTGAAGGCATTAACTTCATGTATGTATATGAAAATTACAGCATCAAGTCTTAAACTGATCAGCTTGTAGTCCCTCTATATTTTATGGGAAAATTATTACACCTTGCTCTAAATGAAGTGTCCCAAATAAGAAGGATGAATTGCATTTTTCTCTCCATTCACTGTAAAAGGAAGGCTGGATGGGTGATTAGGTCAGTCTCCTCACCTTTAGGCAGCTAAAGTTGCAGCAATGCCTCTTGCAGGGCACGAGTTTCTACTTTGTACGATTGGGTCTTTTTATTTCTATTGTGCAAGTGCACAGAGCATCTGTCCTTTCTGCCTGAAAAGCTGCTCTCTTGTGTATGAGTGGCATCCTAGCTTTGTGCCTGGGGTACAAGCTTAGCTAAGTAAAAACTTCTGAAAAGTAGGTGATAAAGATGTAAAGTACTTTAACTTCAGGCTGAGGAGCATTAAACTGCCCACGTCCTAACTTTCTTCCTTCTGTTAAATGCTAATGTTCTTCATGAAAATGCTAAACTAAAATTAGAGTCTACTACATATGGATTTTAGAGATCTTTACAATCTCTTTGCTTTTTAACTTCAGCTAGTCTTGCATAAACAGCCCCTATATACAGAATAACTGATGTGCAAAACAGGTGTTGTTTGAAAGCTGCTACTAGTAGTACTTACAATACATGGATAGTGTACAATACATAGATCGATTCACAGTTTGTCACTCGGAGCATAACAGCTTTCATGCAGCCCTCATTTTGCTTTACATATGTATTTTTCTCTTTTTAGCCCACATGTAGTTCCCAATTCTATCATAAATATCTCTGACAGTATTATTTTCCTCGAAGGTATGTTTAAATCTTTTCTGAAAAGGTAATACTGGTGAGTGACCAGTTATAGCCACCAGATGGTCAAAATGTGTGCAAGTACTGGGCAACAAGCAATAACAAAACTCTGCATTAAAAGAACCAGATGAATCTGTGACTACCAGACTTCTTGTGCAATGCAGTAGGCTCATTCAGACATCTATATTTTTCAAACTACATCAGCCTTTTGCTTTCTAACTTCTATTACTGTACACTGAATCTCCAAATAATGACACCATTTTCATAAAATTTCTTGGGAGTGAATTTTTTACAGAAAGTGAAGTGTGTTTTAGAGCAAGGCTTGTTGGATAATCTGATAAGTAGTCTAGGAGCTGTATTACAGATATGTTGGGAGCATTCCCAAAGGATAGACACTTGACCTATCGCTGCAGATTCATCTACTTTGTTTATTTTTAAATAGCCTATAGTAACCACCAGAGGACTGAGACCTGTAGCTATTTTAAAAAACTATCACTTAAGTTGCTTTTTGGGTATTTTTTTCTGGAAATATCATGAACAGGATGAAACAGAATATCTAACAGAATTTACAACATAACATAGATTTATTTTGGTAATAAACTTTAAAAAATATATTAAATACACTCTTAGTCTTTGATTAACAGCTATGTTTCCATAATAAATTTAAAATATGCACTTTCACAAAACCATTAAGAATTGTTTAACCATGATGTTTCTGCATTTATGTGCTGCAACCTTAAGAAAAATGACATGTGAAATATCAAATATTTGGAAGGAGGGAAATATCAAGTGCCCTGCTAGCCCAAACAAGACACATAGGACCATTCAGACTCTACAAACTTGGATCCACATGTTTGTGTAAAACAAAATTCAAAGTCAGCTTCTTCCTCTCAAATGCCCAGATTTTTTCATTGGCTGTTATGATGATATATCTGTAGAAATCATAAAACATATAGAATTGGATGAGAAGTCTACCTGGCAGATAGCTAGTCTTCAGTAGCGCAGTTTATCTGTATTAACTGAAGTTACATCCTAGTAAGACTTTCAGTCGTCCTTCCTGGCTCCCACTGAAGTCAACAGAGCAAGACAGAGAAAAGCTTATCCCACCTCTCCAACCCACCAGGATGTGTCTTCCTCTCACCTCCGACCTGAGTAGGAGCACAGGTAATCAGCCCAGCTGTTTCTTAACTTCAGACAACTGAATAACAGTTGTTGATGGCTCATCAGTATCTTTTTTACCATCAGAGAAGCAAGATCTGGATCTTCAAATGGGAGTTATGGACAAGGCTTAAGCACTATATGGGAGAGGTACGTCACTCATGGTATGCTGACCTGCAGTATCAAGGGACCAGAGTTGATGATTGTCAATCATACATTCCTAAATATGATATCCATGCAGCTGTCATCTTTTACAAAATAAATTATAATTAAGAGCATATGTCCTGATTTCAAATGGGATAGAATTAATTTTCTTCCTAGTAGGTGATATGGTGCTGTGTTTTTTTCGGATTTAGTATGACAATAATGTTGATACC
>NW_009592739.1:0-1090 GCF_000690535.1 Cariama cristata
ATGCAATACTGGTTTGGAGTTTGTAAAACTTGAAAATTTCATGAGAAATTGCAGTCAGTCCTTTAAAGCTATGGACCTTCTTCACCTGCAATCTAAATTATGCATAAAAGCACAGCTGTAGTAATGGAATAGGTATCTATACATTTGCGTGGCCAGATAGAAGGTTTAAGAACAAGGATCTTAGACAAGGAAGATGAGTTTGCACTGGTTCCAATCTCTCAGTAAAAGCAACAGTTACTAAGATGTTCTTAAAAGTATCATTCTTTCTTTAAGCTGCAAAATAAAACCTCTCCAGTGGCCCTTTTCATAAACAGCTCATTTGAATTGATTCCGACTTGCTCTGTTTGCCTTCTGGTCCAGAATGACAGCAATGAAGCTTTCAATTAGGTACTTAAGGAACACCAATAATAGTTTACACTCAAAACAAGGGGTAACCTGTTTTTTTATATAGCTGACTATAAAGTTGCAATTTTTCCTCTTCTGGAAACTTCGGGTAGTTAAATGCAGTATTAAAGTCTCAAAAAAGTAATTAAAAAAGTTTTGCTTTTCAAGTTTCTTTTTTTCAGTCATTTTAACAGACTGAATTAAAATCAAATTTTTCTATGAAAAATGAAAACATACCTCTAAAGGGAAATGTTCCATATAAGTTGATCCTTGATCACAAGAGTTACTCTAACGTTAATACTAATTCTTGGACAGTCTTCATTTCATCACGTTAATGCAGAAGGCAACCCTTGAAATACCTACAGAGCCTATAGGTAATTGTTTATGTTCTCTCAACTGCAAATTAAGTTTATTTATACATATGAAAACTCACTCTAAGGTAACAGATGGAGCTTCTGCGGGAAATATGCACATAAATTTTAGGTTTCATGTGAACTGTAGATGAAAACAAGCATACTGCCTCAGACTGAAATCTCCCAGCTGTATTGATTTTTCAGAATGGAACACGACTAGGAGTTATTCACAGATGCTCTCCTCCCACAGCAGCAAGCTGCTCTCCCTCCTCTCATGGGAAAAGAGGCACTGAGGAGAAGAGCTACTGATGGAGCCGGGGGGGGGGGGGGGCGGCGCGGCGACAAGTACCAGG
>NW_009592739.1:1121-29898 GCF_000690535.1 Cariama cristata
GAATGAAGAAAGAAGGAGGACAACAGAAGAGAAGCATTTGTTCAGTAGTCCAGGAACTTTTCTTCTTTAAAACAATTTCATTCCTCTTCTCCTTACCCATCTCATTCCCTTCATCATACGTTTACATGTAACTCCACTATGTGTCCTGTCTCAAACAGCTCTCCTCTTGTCACACATGACAACTGTAACCACCTCTGTCTCTCCCCAACCCCAAAAAAGGTCTCAGTCCCAACTATCAGCAGACACTTCCTTCATCCTCTCCATTGTCCAGTCCCCTGCAACCTTCCCAAAAGCCTTACAATGAGGCTTTCACCTCCCTATCCCAGTCCCAGCATCCACTGCAAGTTCACTGCAGCTCACACAATGCATTCCCTACCTGAGCTCACTGCTACCCAGGGCAGAGGAAAACCGAGGATGCAGGGCTCTCCCCAGGCAGGCTGTCAGTCCACACCAAAAGAGATTGCAGAATAAACCCAATTCAAAATCCCCGCAGCTCTCTTCATGTTGTCTTGTCTCCCACCTTCACAAAGTAAAATGTTATGCCCCTTGCATGGTTGCCAGAGAACTTTTAAGAAGGGACCACGCAGCCAAGCATGTGTGGTAGGAAACATTGAAATAATGCTGAAGAATCACATATGTCCCAGGTTTGGTAGGCTTACAGAAAGAGAATCCAGCTTAGATTCATGGTACTGGTGATTTACATGGGGATGGACACAGCTGACCTTTTCTTTTTTTTTTAGATCCATGACCTCAGCTGGCAAGCATCCCAGCAACTGAACAAGTAGGGTTGCATACTCAGTTAATTAATCCCTTCTCAACAAAACTCCTGTACCTTCAGGCATCATTCAGTAACATTGTTATTCAGTAACTCTCAGTGGGATGTCCATGTGTACTCTGCACCAAACAGCACGCTGTAATAGTCTGCAGGAACTGCGTTCATGGTCTTAGGACAAAAGGATATTCATCAGCAACAAATTCTGAGCAGAAACATTTGATATAGTCACAACACTCTGCCAAGGAAGATTTACTACTTTAGTGAGGCACAAGATGGCAACTGCTGAAATTCTGTCTCCTGGGCATTTGAAGTCTATAGCACCTTCACGCACTCTAAGTTTACTCAGCTAGAAAAACTAAAAATAAACCCAAACATTAATGATGTGGCAGATTGACTTTCATAGATGCTGAAATTGAATGCACATCAATACTGACCTAGAACAAGCAATGATACTATGGACCGCATTGTCATTTCACAACCCATAGCTTGCCCTATATAACCAGCAGTCATAATTGCTATCATGACTACAACACTTTTCTCTTACTGCATTCCTTGTAACAGACAGAAGTTAAAAACCTCTCCAATTCCTCCCAAGGTTATTCTGCACACTCCCACACAAGATTAATCCTAGTCCTGTGGGTACAGATCTGATGAAGTTATGCATCACACAATTTTAGAAACAACTAGGAGACCCTCAAGGGTTGGTCCATGCAGTCAGTAAAGACACCAATCAAGAACAGTTTCCCTTTTAACTCTGCTGTCAGGGGCAGAGGTCCTACCCCACCACACACTCTTAGGCTATTATCATTAAGACTCTTAATGGTGGAACCAGTCCACTCAACACTGAAGCCTGGTATCTGTGCCCAGTACCAGCATGGGTCCCACACCTGGAGACAACAGTTCTGGTATTGTTTGTACACATGGACATGAGACCCATGTACCTTATCAACCACACAGAAACAGTACACAGTGGCTTCTAAGTGCATAGAGTAGCTACAGTTGCAGTAGGAATAACTTCATATCAAACTGATCCAGGTGTTCCTACTGGATAGTAGTTTGATTTTTCCATGAGACAAGCAGTTCTGACAGTCCCTGAAGTTTGCAGCTGAAAGCCTCATACAGGCAACAAATGAAGCTACAGCACAGAAATGATGGCTGCTAAGTCATCATCTTTAGAAGCAGGAACCACAGATGTAGCACTCCCATGGCATCATGTTCAGACATACGTGAGCTCTCAGGCAATTAGTGAAAGAATTAACTCTAAGATGTTTAAGATAAGTCCTCATTGCAGTAAACCAGAGGATTCCTTTTGTTCACCATCAGTGTACAAAAGCATGCAAAACAGACAGTGCAAAAGGAACTCTTCTGCATGAAAAAATCATCATCTTCTGCAAAATACTGAACCCAAGTCCCAGATTTCAATTTTTCTAAGGAGTTTTATGGCTAGCATCATACCAACAAAGCCATCCTTAAACATATCAAGCAGATGTAAAATGATATAGTAATATCTTCCTGAAAATTCAGGACATCAGCTAGTCAAAACTACTGCTCATCTCAGAGGGATCATTAGGAAGTGCTGATCTCATTTCTAAATTGTAACTTCCAATCACTACTGATCATTCTAGCAAATATATCAATTGTTATGCTTATTGCACAGCTTAAGCCATCTCCCAGATGAATGTTGTAGCCTCCAGCTTCACATGTTATTTCCTCAGTAGTGCAGGTATGCATGAACATAAATAATTACGGCACAAAGAAAACCAAAGTTATGAAAAACATCAAATAAATGGGATTATTTGTACCAAAATAGGTTATATGAGGTAAGGGATAAAGTTATCACATTAAGTATAAAATCATACCCGTTTTCAATTTTAAAACTCCTATTTTAAAATAAACCTAAAATTGATTCATAATGTTTAGTTATTCTTAAAGTTATTTCACCACAGCCTCAATTTCCATTTCAATTGTTGAAGTACACAGGATGTACACTAAATGTGACAAAAGGAAGATGCTTATTAAATCAAAAGTACTTCCTCTGAACTACAGCATTAGTTACTTTCTTGCAGAAATCTGCTCTCTCCCCTCCAAAGCAAACCTTAAGTATACCTTGATACACCGTCCAAAACTTTGAATGTGCCTGTAAAGGAACTCGCATATTTTATAAAAAAACCTCCTTCTGTTCAGCCAGCCTTGACTGCATGTGATAACGTGCTTACTTTATACTAGCACTTAATCAAACTTTGGAAACAAATAATAGTGGGGAAAACAGGCTTGTTACCACACAATATAGCTAGGAAAATTTATAGGGTGGACTAGAAGAAAAAAAATGGCTCATTTTTACCTGAACTCCTAATTGACATTAAAATTAAAAGTGAAACACTACACCTGCCACAGAATAAGTCTGGCTAATCTTCAGGGTAGCTGCATATGAAAAAAGCAAGATTCATTTACATACATTAACAGAAAAACAGAGCGCTCAGAGAAATTGTCCCATATATCACAGACAAGTTCCTCCAAAATGGGCTTCTGGAATTAAAAAAGTTGAAATTCCCAAGAAATAGGAACCAGGAAAAGCTACAACCAAAAGTTTTACTTTCCTGATGTTTGCATGTCTTCCCTCTACTCAGCATTATGTTAAACACTTGAATACAACATGCTTAAAGCAATGTCATTCAGTAATCTTCAGCAGTGATCTAAAGGATACAAGAGTTTTTATGAAATCTATCTTCAAATCATCAGCTAAGTATTTTACAATGGGTAACTGCTCAGAATAAAACAGCATGCTGTCTGCTAGATTTGGGACCCTGAAGCTTTAACTATTTATAGTCATGAACATCAGCTTGAATTTTGGAGATGTTGCTGTAGAAGATCTACATCCAAGAGAGCTGACATTGCAAATTCCTGGGAGAAGGAAGAAAGAGGCTAAAAACCTAATGTTGTGAGAGTCAATTGTAGAAGACTAGGAGGAGGTTATGAAGTGGAATCCCTTGCCCAAATAACCTCCTCAGGTGCAGCCTTATGGTGTAACTAGGAGGTGTGGCACAGCCACAACCAACAGCAAACAAAAATACTGGAGTCAGAGATAAAGGCGGAGTCTAACTGCAAGGAAATAATATCCGAGTTTTCACCACTTTGAAGCGCCTCAGTGGAGGAATTTAGTGAAGTGCAGAGCCCTGAGGCTTTCCATGTTGCAGGGGAAATGAAAACTTCAAATGCTGCAACAAGAAATGCAAAAGAAGCATTTTAAGGAAAGTCACTCTAACATGAAAAGGAGAAAAAGTTGCCCCACATTTTCATGTCCTGTTCTATACAGTCTCTCTGAAAAGTTATGTCCCATGCACAAAACAAGAGGAGGATGGTATTTCGTATTACATTTTACAAGTTAAATTAGAAACATAATAATTGTCAAATTTTTGTTACTTATTTTATATAATTAAGCAATGGAAGTTACTAGACTTTAAGACACTCATCCCAAGTGTGAAGCAGCAGCTTGTGCAGAGCTGTACCCTCAAGGCAAGTTCCACGTAGACCAGCCCTGTCTGTGTCCTCTGTTAAAAGGCAGCAACCACTGAAGGAACTGTCACCATTAACATCACTGTAACATGCACTTTTGACACATCGCCAATTTCAATTGCCAGAAGCAAAAGTCAAAGAAAACAAATTTCACTATGTTTACAGAAGAACACTTTATTATATAACTTTTGAAACAAAATAACCACTGGCCAGTTGTTATTTTGTTCCTAGTCATGTCTGTTCAAGGAAGCATTCGAGTACCTGTTTTATGTGTCATTTTAACACTTGTTACATTCCCTACAATGAGCTATGGATGTGCAAATGACAGATGTCAAGTGTTCCTATTTTTTCAACTTATACAAAGCATATGAATCATCATGCTATCATACACATGAAAAGCCAAATAGAGTTTATTGTTTCAACTTCTTTTTAATAAATCATTCTGGAAGTCTTCCCAAAGATTTAGCCACATCTCAGCTGCCTCCCCTGGATGCATACCTTGTTACAAGTTGTGAACAATGAAATATCTGAGGTTCTGCCCCACCTCAGAGACTATACATGTTCTCTACTTTTGAAGTATGTTCAATCTTCCTTGTCAATACATAAGCTACAAATCCAACACTGTTGGGATGAGAGCTATATATCACCTGTGCTAGCTGGCAAGGGCTTGAAACTTGCTGTCCAGGAGCTACCAAGGCTGGGCAGTAGGTTCTCACCCTCTATTTATACTTTGACTGACAGTCATGCCAAGAGAGAATCCTTTCCACTAAACCTAATTGTTTTACTGAAATGCTGCCAGACACCTCCATTACTCCCCTGATGTGCTGGGGGAATTATAGCTTTTATTTGCACTTTCCTCAAAATAGCTCAGTAGTGCATGCCGAGATGGGGATCCTGACATTATTCACAATTTGAAGGAGGCAAGCTACCAGTTATCTTTAAACAGGGCACTGTTCCTCTTTCTTTTAAGAAAAAAAAAATTATTCCATATTCCAAGAGAGGTACAGTTAATTGTAACTACCACTTCAAGGGTATTCCAGACAAGAATACTCTTCTATAAAGCCTAAATTACCTGCCATAAGCACACAAACAGGAGGGATCAGCTGAGATCCCTGTTTAGAAATTTCTTTGGTAAGTAGTTGTTGATTGCTCTCTTATGTAGATACAGTCCATTTTCACCTTCCTTTAATATGACACAGAGGAAAACACCTTTAAAATGGGAAGTACTGCTTATGTATAATGCATTCGCATATACTGTGCAGCTACATTAAATAATTCATAGCATGAACTATACAAAACATATTTCTCTTAGTAATTATACCACCTATTCATATGACAAGGAGAAAATGCATTTATGCATATGACAATGTCAGTGTTTTTTTCTCTCTACAACAGGACTTCACATATTCATCTTTTTTCCCCATAACCAAATATTTTTCCGTAGTCTCACCAATGCTACCATTTTAACTTTGATTTGATAGGGTGAACTAAGATTAATTATCATGAATAATGACTAGCAAGTTTAGGGGAAAAGTATAACACAGACAATGAAAAGAGGCAACAAAACACCTATTTCTGGACTAAACAAATTTCATTCAATAGCATACTACTTGCAGGACTTATTTTGGACACTGCCACATTGTAAAAACTCTCAGTTTTGTCTGTCTTCTACAGATACACTCTGGTATTATTCACAGATAGGACACAAACTCTCTCTCCTTGAGAGATATGGCCACCACAGAAAAAAAGCTCTGCTTGCTTTTTAATTTTGCACACATCCACTGTTGCATGAGCCAACTTCAGTTTGTTAAGCCTTCTTTCAAGGCTGTTTGCTTTGTTTCAGATTTCAAAGCACAGCGATCTTTCCTCATACCATGTTTTGCCCAGTGGTTCTCCTGCACTGTGCCTACCCTTCTCAAAAAGTAAAGAACAGAAAGAGATGCAGTGATATAATGCAAAGCCCAAATGTTGTGGTACTGTGTTGGGGTCTGTGTGGAACTAACACATAAAGCTTTCTGTTAGCTAGTGTCACACATGATGTTATGAACTTGCCCTAAACAATTCAGTAAATTATTGGTATTATGCAAGAATAATAATAATTGAAGATCAGGGGCAGGATTTATTTCTAGTCTTTCATAGGCTAGTGGCACAGAAGTACATACTCTTACAAATATAAAAGGAATAAATACTTTAAGTGGAAAAGCATCATTCAAGACCCCAGGTACTGTTCTGCCTTTACTATGTGACATGTGTTTCCACAATTTAACTTACAGTGGATTAATGCAGCCTCACATCAAGAGCATTTTCACAGAAGAGCATGCTAATGCTTGCTTAATAGCTTACAGTATCAATACTGGTATAATATTTCAATAGGTTTCAGCACATATTTCTAGCTCAATTGGTCTACCCTAGTAAGGTGTGCCACAGTGTAAAGAATACTCTTTCTAGGTTTCTTCTCAATGCACATGCAACAGTGTAAATGCTAAGTTAAGCTAAGGAGAAATAAACAGTGATTTGGTTTGTTGTTTTGTTTGTCTTTTCCAGTAATCCAAAGCTACGTTGTCCACAATGAAAGGCCCAATCAAAAATTATAGAAGGGGAACATTTAATTACCCATACATTATTTCATAGGTACTTGTTGCCATACAGATTATTCAGACTCAAAAATCAGGTTACTTGAACAGCTAGTGGATTTCATGTCTACTGGGAATACTTGGCAATACAAAATTAATATTCAGACCCAGTATCCTGCTAGGGCACCTGTTCTCAGTTGGGATTTCCAGTTTATTTACCTGATACTCTTTTTGCAGTAGCAGCTAGTTCTTAGTTCATCACTCAAAACTTCATCAAGGCAGTTCCCAAAGAGAAACAGATCAGCAGGATTTTAATCAACAGAGCAGATATTCTAAATGCAGAGGAAAAATACAGATTTTTCATACACCTAGTGGGGTCAACAAGAGACTGTGCTCACTGCACTAACTTGAAGAAAATGGGAAAAGTTAGAACAGTAAGTGCCAGAGTAGAAAAGTATGTTGGGTTATTGATTTCCAACACCCCCCCCCCGCCCCCCCCCCCAAAGAGACTAAGATCGCACAATTGGCAGAAACTACTTTTCTGACAGCATGAATAATAGGATCCTCTGCTTCATTCCTTCATAATGCTTTGGCTAGTGACTTCTTCCAAATCTGTGTATCTGCTAATGTCTACTGCTTCAACCCCGAAAGATTACAAATATACACAAAAATTGTCTATGAGTAGGGAGTACATGGAATAAGCTAACACTGCAGCATGGTTCACAGCCCAAGTCGGAAATAACAATGAATAAAAAATTGCTGCTATTTCCAAACCACAGATGAAGTTTCAGAAAGCAGATTTACTGTTCCTCGGACAAAATGCCAGCCTGAATTTCAGAGCTCTTGGTATGTACATGAGTGAAGGAACCTGACCCACATACCCTTCTCTAGGAGTCATGCCTGCAACCTTTCAAATTCCTCCCTCTTCACAGAAATAGCTCTTCATTAGCAGCACCACTTTTTGAGCAGATTTATGTCCCAGGACTAGTTACTCACCACTTTGAGAAAGGAGACAGAAAATAAATCCATCTATAGAAGACGACATCACAGAAGGCAACTCATGTATCAGTTGTTCATATGTGAGCAGCAAATATTTACACAGTATCTGCCTTTGTATTGTACTTAAGTCCTTTGAGGATTACAAATTTTCCTGCATGTCTATTCTGGCACTTAGATACTTAAACTTGACTGTTCACAGAGTAAGCATGTTAAGTTTGAAAATCAGGGTCTGATTTTGACTGCATGTTTTACTTTGACTAAAATTAGAAACTATGAATGCGTGGTTTTTTTTCCAAAAGTGCCATTGAACAAGAGAGACTAGACTGTTCATTTACTAACTTGCTAGATGTTTCTTACTGTTTTGTTCTCTTTGCAGCATGTTGATCTTCACTTTGGAAAAAGCACGTGGTGAATTCTGCAAAATTTCTGTCCAAAATAGCACACAAAGCACAGCTGCCGTTCCAAGGCATTTGCAAGGAAACTGAGGCAGGAGGCTAACTCTCACTTTCAGCAGAGGCAGACCACAGGCAACTCAGCTGAGGCCCTGAGGGCTTCCGTGTGCCAGTCAGACTAGATCAGATGCAGCAAAGGAATGTAAAAGACAACTTAAACTCAAAATACCTTTCCGAAGCTCTCCATGTATCTGCAGCAGAAGTAGGTCTAGAACACAGACAGTGGCAGCATGCAGAAGAGGAGAATCAAGCACAACTGATATGAAAAACAAAGCTGAAAGCAGATGGTGGTCATCTTGGAATCAGAAATCTAAACCTCAATTGATAAAGGAAACGAGGGGAAAACAAATCCAAAATGGTGAAGGCATTCACAATAGCATGTTTATAAGAATCAGGGGAAATACAACATTACACAAATAATTATTACCATGCCATTAGAACGACACTTATAAGGAAAATTATATGTGGGCTCAAGTTCATGAAGCAGATGCTTTTGTAGAGAAGCACAACTATTATAATAAAAATGCCCCAAGCAGAAAGATGCCAACTGCCCTGCAAAGTCAGGGAATGAAGCCCGGAGTGCTCAGAGGAACTGGCTTTGTTAGTGCACGTGGAGGCAGTTCCAGGAGTTTTGGCTGTGCTAGTAACACAACTTCGTTTCATGACCCTGCACATGCTCTCTTCTGTTAGGTAAGTCAGTGAAAATGGAAATGCTAAGTGATATTAAGCCATGTGCTTCAAAAATAAATCCATGAACTTGTGCCTGGACCAGGAATTCACAAAACTACACTAATGTTTTCCAGCACTTCATACTGCCTTATTTAATGATGTGAGTACAAACAAAGACTACATATCTGTTTTCTTTTTCAAACTGAGATGCATCCTTTTTACTTCATTCCCATTGCGAGAAAGCAAGGGTCACACAAGCAACAAAACACTAAAACCAAGGATGTTGCTCTGACTTTTTTCTTCTTCTCTCCCAAAAGCACAGCTAGGAGGTGCCTTAAACTTTCTGAAGCACTTTTTTTTTTTACATCTGCACTGGCCTTTTCTTTCCACATGGCCACATATTTTTGTTAATAAGCAGTTTCACAAAATAATTGGCTTCTGCAGGTCCCTGAAAATGAAACAGATGTAAGAGGTAAACAGATTATGATAATTCCAGTATTAATGAAGTCTGGAAGAAGTCTGAATTGCTTCAAGGAAGAAGGAGGCTTGGTCACTTTGAAACAGAATTTCATCCAATTTGCTGTTCAGCCTGTTTTAGTGCAAAAATTATTTATAAACAGTACTAACCATGTGTTGCAGACCATATGTAGCACTCATTAGCACATCAATTTAACCTTCCTCACCAGCCACAGTAAATTATTAGGAAAGACTTTGGTCATTTCATTGAAGTATTTTAGCAAGAATATTCCATTCCTGCAAGGACATCATTTCAGTTCTTTAAACACAGCCACACAGAATGGCAAACAAATAAGGTGGCATAACCAACGTTTTTACAGACTGCCTTTGCTAGTGTTCTGCTGTATACATATATCATATCCTGCACTTGGGGCACAGCCTCTCTCAGGTACTGAGAATACATCTTTACCCAGCTTGAATCTGCACAAAAAATATGGAATCGGAAATGTATTATCTTCTGTAGCCTTTTTAAAGGGCTATTCAATAATAAAATCAAATTCTCAGTGATAGTAACACTCATTTCCAGTTGCTCAACAAGGCCCAATGAAGTATGCTGTCTGAGGGACCCTTTACAGCTGAAGACCATGCAAGCTCTGTGAGCAGACACCTGAAATCACCAGTTCCTCAGGACAGCTGTGTAGAAAACACAGTAGCCCAGGGGAAATAGCCAGGAGAGATTTTCAAAGTTTAGTAGAATATTTATCAATATCATTCTCTGTCTCACTGAGTCTTTGAAACTTTCTCACAGCTTAAGTCAGTCACAGATAGAAGTGGCACCATCTGCATTACTGCTGCTCTTGAGCCACAGGGCAAATGCTGGCCTCCAGGTCCAGGGCTGTGCTGCCCTTCACAGCCATGGGAGCAGATCTGCTTCACACATGTCACCTGCAAGGAGCACACCCTACAGCCACCTGCCCTGCCTTTCATGCTCAGGTTTCCACCTGGAGGGAAATAGTTTGCTCTGGGTACAATCTGAGGAGTGAAGTAGCACCAACAAGTGTGGCCAGACAAGCAGCTAGGCTTGGTTTTCCAAAGAAAAACAAGACCACTCAGCTAATGGCAGAAGACCCAATAGGGATCCAATGGTTACATGATTATGTACACATTGCCATCAAGCAAAACATCAGATTTTTTCGTGTTTGTCCCACTTCTATCTTCACAGAATGGCAATGAATGTCCATTACAGCCATCAAACACTGTAGTGTTTTGGCTGTCCAGCTGCAACTGCAACCCAGACTGCCCACATATTTATGTAAACCACTGCATAGCATCTATGACATACAGGCAACATCACATGCAGATTATGGTGAGACTAGACCACAGAACTCAAGGCTTTCACCATTATGAATACTGTAACCTTCCAACCATATGACTCCATGGCTGTTAACAGGTTCTCTTTTCCCCTAATAAAACAGGTTGACATGAGGCAAACAGCACTGTTTTTCCAAGTTGAGAGGATATCTTCATCACATCTCTCAATGCTGCTGCTGCCTGAGGCACAAGAGAATAAGACACAAAAAGGCAGAAATATCCAAAGAATAGTCATAAATTCTCCTACTTAAAATAAAAATGTAACTTCAACATTTCCCTGGGAAATAAAAAGCATGTCGTTTTCCAGGAGCTGAGGCTTTAGAAATTCTTAGAATATGGTTTGTTATATTCCTACAAGGATCCCAAGGCCAATCTATCTTTCCAAGGCTGATAAGCACAGTCCTTGACTTTCTCATCAGCTGCGCATCAGTATTCTACTCATCCCACTTCATCTTCACCAAACCTAGCATTTATCTAGGCTGGCTAGATTTGGAGACAATCTTATTATGGTATCATATGGTTATCTCAAGCTTTTTGTAAACATAAAGAAGAATGTAGGATTAGAAAGAACTTCATGCTGCAAGTCCTCATCTTTCTTCGTTCATTGACTGGTTTCCATCATAACACTAGCTGGCTTCTTGCCAGTCCTGAACTTCTTAGTTTTCCTTCTAAATACTCTTCACTACTTTCAGTTTCCCACCCAAATGATGCCTACCTTAGTTTCAGTCCTCGTATCAGCTCATTTTATGTTGTTTAATCAGCTTTTCTTCATCCTGTATCCAGCTACCATATTCCCCTCCCAGGCTCATTTTTGCTAGATTAAACAAAACCAACTCATCTCCTGCAGGCGAGACTTGCCATTCCCCAGTCACAGAAGTAACAAATTTCTAAACCCATTACAAGATTAGCCAGGGCTTTTTAGCATGTGGGAGACTAATTGCAGACAATATTCCAGAAGTTTCTGTTTCCTGCACAGTGGAGTGAAGTTCTTCGTATTTTCAAGAGCAACACTAGCAGAAAAAAAAACAAACAGGAACATTCTGCCAGCTTCTGGCCCAGAAATGTTTGTTGCATGCAGCCAGTTCTTAGCAAGATGTTACCGTTTGGTCCTATTAAAACTTCATGCCATTCTTGTTTTACTCCTTTAATTTTTTCTAAAACATCTATTTTTACAATGTCTCAAAGCTGAAAAATTTATTAATACTGCAAACTGCAAAATTAATTAGAATATGCTAAACCCTATACTGTGGTCCTGTAAACATTGTGGTCCTGCAAAGCATCGGGCTTTTTAAATTGAAATACAATGCAATCCAGTGAATTCAATGTAGTGTCCTTTAGCTGTACTCTTATTCTCAGAAAATTTCCGGTCCCGGTCAGACATAACTAATATTCAAAACCGGAATAAACAGCCACAATAAGCAGCACAGAGAATTTAATCCTATCCACCCGGTCATAGAGAGAACTGTTAAAATCTGAGTTAATCCTTCCAACCCTTAGTCAGAAGTGAAAGTCTGTGTGATCGAAACAGTATGCCAGAATTACTGTTGCTTGTGGTGAGGATTTGATTAAGCCAAAAATTAAGATCTGAAATAGTTTTAGTGAAAATCAAAGTAGTGCATTTCTACTGACAGATATTATAATCCAAAAGAGCCATTGTACTGAGACCAAACTCATAGCCCTTCTCTCCACAGGAAATTAATTTGGGACAAATCCCAGACACACTGATTTTCAGATAGGAGTATTGTCACAAAAGAAATAAATCAACATTTCTCCAAAATGATAATGATAACCGCTGGACTGGAATGCCATGAATAAGGCACAGTTTCCAGTTAGGAAGACCACAGAAATAAATACAGTTACTTACATTACAATTTTACGAAGCAGATTCTCACAAACAGCCTAGTGGCAATTTTAACTACTTTATATTTGTTACTGTACTCAAAAACATGACATACCCATTAGATATAAAATATATATCTCATATCTATTTATCTGTATTGGACAGGGGATTGTTTGTATTTTTAGCAAGCTGAGAGATTACACACGTCAACATAGAAAATTTTAAAAATGAACAAGGGAAGATACCACACTCTCAGGTGCCATTTCACTTGAAGCTTCTTCATTTGATTAAAGCCTGCACAAACCAGGCAGGATTAAATCTAAAATGTAACAAATAGTCCACGATTCCTGCTGCAAGTCTTCAGACTTGTCTATAGACAATTTATGTCAAGCCTGAAGTTTATAGTTGGTTTTTTGATGAAATTACATATGAGATCACATCAAGACTTAGAAAACCAACACTCCCCTTGAGCCGACAAATGCCATGTCTGCGCACTCACGTAACACATCACACTGTGCATGCTTACTGTGGGAGGCAAAGCAAAGTGGCAGTAAAACTTCCAGTTACAAACACCTAAGGTCTGTAGTAACAGAATAATAGAGGCAAATATTCAGCTGTAGCCTCCATGCCAAGATAGCCAGAGGTTTCAAACTATTGCATAAGCGTATTGCTGTAATCTTTGTTGCTCCAAAGCTGGAAGCTTTTACTCAGGCAAGGCTCTTTGAAGTTACTTTGGGAACGGGCTCTCTGCAGGTGGAAAAACAAATGATTAAACCAGCTCAACAGGGAGTCAGACTTATTGTACATACTTGATTTAAAAAGAAGCTAAAGGAAGGAGAATGTTGTGGGGTTTTTTTAATACAATACTAGAAAGCTTGTTAAGAATGAAAATATACCACCATCTGAGCTGAATCAGAAAAGCTGTTTTAATAAAAGAGTTTTTAACTGAGTCAAATATACAAATGAAACCTTAAAGTGACCTGGTAATACAAAAATCTAATTACCAAAATTAAGTTAAAACAGCCCATCAGGTTTAACTTAAGTAACACCAGGTAGCACATGAACAAGATATTTTACCAGCAGCCCAGTAAGTCATTTGAAAGAGAGTACCCCAAGTAACATTACAGCCCTTCATGTACAAAATTTCTTTAACTAGAGACTGCTCTTCTAAGCAGAATATGTCTCACATTTAATATGTTGCTTGGACTTTCCACCTCAGATATTAAGAGGCTATGTCTGCATCTTTATGCCTTTTATACAACAAATACACAAAACCCCTTATTAGAAAGGCAAAAAGCCCTCCATCTTCTCTTTACATTGCAGCATTCAAATCTTCAGGAAAAGCATTTAAGTAAGCATTAAAGGACTAAATATTTAAAGCATTTCCTTATTTGCACTTGCTCCTAGTCCTTTACTTCACCATGAAATCAACCATCCCACAGCCAGGATCTCACAAGCAGAATTTTGTGGGACAAAGGATCTCACAAGCAGTCCATGTGGGACTCGTACATAACCTGGATGCTATCTTTTCCTAGTGTAAGTATGCTCCTCAGCATTTAGAAATGCTTTTGCTGACAGAGAATTGTTTTCCACAGAAGTTACTTAAAACTAAGGTTTTGCCTGCCTATAACTTACTTATCAGACAGTTAAAAAGCAGTAGAGGGTGGGAAGTGAGCAAAGTTCATTCTTTTGGCTTAAGTTTTCCACTGCTTTTCAGGTAGTGTCCACTGAGGTGTCCACTGTAGCTTAACAAATCAGTGGGACTTACATTGCAATAAGGATTACTGAGCTAGACCCTTACATTTTATTATTGGATGAAATAACTCACTAATTTAAGATCTCTGCCTTGTACTATGAAAAAGGTAAAATCACAAAACCTGTCCTCTCAAGCCAACAGTCATCTCATACAAGGAAACACACTTAAACAGAAAGAAAACAACTTAAGTAAGCACACAAAATAGATTGGTAAGGCTTTCAATGTCATTAAAGGCACATATGCTGCAGATGACAGCTGTCTTCCATATAAACTTACCACATATTCCTTTAAATTTTAATCCAGAGACTATGGGATGTGTTTTTTGTGAGAAACTGGGTATCTGAAAATATTTGTATATATTGAGAACCTACTGAGCAGCTGTTCAGGATATTTTAAATGTGAAGACTTATTATTTACATCTGTCCTAAATCAGCTATTTAGTGTTGTTTCACTTAGTCACTGACCATTGAAAATACTCCAGTAACTCTGATATATAATGGTGATGGATAGTAAAGAATAACAGGAAAGTGAAAGAGACTGTAACCAGAAACCTGTATCCTGGAAAAGGTTAGAAAAGGAAAGTCTGTGCCATGA
Source organism: Cariama cristata (assembly GCF_000690535.1). Classification (NCBI taxonomy): domain Eukaryota; kingdom Metazoa; phylum Chordata; class Aves; order Cariamiformes; family Cariamidae; genus Cariama; species Cariama cristata. The sequence goes on from NW_009592739.1 coordinate 16,120, forward strand.
CTTTTTAAATTGTTAAGACTGGAAAAATGACAGGGTAAGTACATCTAGAAACAGCTATGAAGATCACTTGTTAACTTAAGCCAACCTGAGGTAGTGGGGGTGTGAATCACGTAAACTTGTATTTCAGCTTACTCTGCAAAGAGCCAGAACTGTCCTTGTCTGACACTTTCCTGCACTCTATTCTCTGAAGACATTGCTCATATTCAACCTCATGATACAACCAGTCATTTAGATGACATCAGCATTACTGTAATTCACAATCCATAACTTTGTTCTGTGCATATAACTACAATTTAAGTTATAAGTGCCAGTAAACAGGAGTCTTAGAATAATATTTTGAAGCAATAGCAAAACACATTAACATACAAGGGAAACTGCAGAATCAGTGAGCCACCTAACATGGTGGAAAACAATTTATTTTCATATATTTTAACTGTCAGTCTGTCCTGTCCCTCAGTATTCTGAAGCCCCTATTGGGGGAGCAGAAATTCAGATTAATTGATTTGAAAATCAATTAAAGGGAACCATAAATATATTTTCAAACCCTAGTTCCTAAAAAAACAAGGTAGTAGGCACCCTCAAAGCACCTGAACAGAGTGAACAGACACATACATAGGAAAAAAAATGTGTATTACTACAAATCAGAGAATTATTTTTAAAAATATTTCCATGTGATGTAGAAATGGATGCCTACATAGAAGGACATCAGTGCTGGACACAGAAGCCAGCCAAGTGCATAGCAAAATAAAGGAAGGGTTGTATATTTAGGAAAGCTTATAGACTGACTCTGTCCCAGAGGTTATAATAAAGGAAAAAATAAAAGCAGTACTGAAGTTTTTTAAAGACATTAGGAGAGAAACCTGCAGACCTCAATACCTCAATTTCCAGATACTTAACTACAGTCCAGACTCCCTACACTACACCAGGAAAAGCAAACCTCCTCATATATGAGTATGTAAAGCTGGTCAATGAAGGCAGAAGGAATCGCTTAGGACAGAAGAAGAGTTGCCTAAACCCCAATTCCAGGAACCCTGAAGAGATACAGAGATGGAAATCATTCCGTTTTTAATACTTCTGGTTTTGTCATACTTCTTTCTTCAGAACTAGATCATTTTCATCAGCAATTTCTATTGCTGGTTTATCACCACCTCAGCTCTCCACGAACATTTGCTAGCTCACCTGGTTTAGTTTCTCATCCTTTCCCTATTTTCTGCTTATTAAACGTAAGTCTTTGCTTAAAGTTATAACAGTTTTTACTTTCTTCTTGGGATTCCAGAGAATTTTTATTTGCTCCAGTTAATCTTATTTTAGCACAACTATCATCTGTGCTCTGTGTATACTGACAGAGTCCCAGTATTATTAAAGTTAAGGGATACCTAATTTTAAGCTGAGAGGTATGTTCTCTCCTAACCAACCTTGCTTCTGCTAGAAGTGAACGAAGACAATAAATGAAAAAAAGACAAAAAAACAACAAAAAAACACCCTAACTCTAACACTAGGGTGATAGCCAAGTATAAAGTCAAATAGCAAATAGATGAGATGCAGATGAAAACAGCATAACAAGAGGGTGTTTGGAAGCAGCTGCTTGGTGGAAAAAGGTTTGCATACAGAATGGACTGGATAGGAAAAACTCAGTCTGAGTAAGCGAAGGAAGCAAATGGTTCTTTTTACAACTTCGGTACCAGTTTGCTGTTACGTAGTTACAGGACAGAGCTTAATGTTTTGCATGCTAAGCATTGGAGTCAACCACATCTTTCACTGGAAACCAGATTCCACAACAGGAAATTTCAGCCTTTTTGCAGATACCAATAGTTAAAAAGCAGATGGAGAGAGGAGGGAACAGCAAACAGATCAAAATGAAACAGAGGAAAGGGTTACCTTATTTACTGCAAAAATAATGTAACTATTGAAAATAAACCAGACCATCCCAAATGGTACTTGACTAGAATACAGACACCCAGAGTTTTTGCATCTGTTTTCTTATGATGAATTCACAAGCCTTATCTTGTCCCAATTAGGTACTTCATGTAGCTCTGATGCTTCTGCCAACACAATTTACACAGAAGATTTAATTAGTCTCACACATAAAAGATAACATGTAATTTGTCTGGTAATTGTGTGTTTCTGTAACTTCTGAAAGCAACTCATTACAGGAATGCTGCACACTTAGAACAGACTACCTTAATTCTATTTCCTGTTTATTCAATTATAACTGTCATTCCTAATTGTATTGTAAATTGTGTTGAGCCGAAAGGTGGCTATAAAATCCCTCCTCTTACCTCTCATAGTGGTTCTACATACGCAGTGTATTTCACTAGACACAAAATCAATGTAGTGAAAACAAAGCAGTCCTATCGTTAATTCTAGTCACATGGAGAGGCAAGCTGGTCAGCACAAATAGACAAAACTTTGTATCAACAAAATTACAGGCAGAAATCTTGAACCAAAAGTTAGGACAAAAAAAAACAAACCACAAAAAACACACACACCACAAACCACTGTCAAGAAAAATAAACAAAAGGAAAAGATAAGCAGGTTCCCACACAGCAATCCCTTGAGTGAAACACTTATAGAAATTCTTGCTCCAAGATGCACAAAAGGCAGGCTATAAATAGTTGCATACACTGAGCAGAGGCCATGGAGCAAGACCAGCACTGGTGTTCTCAGTCAGGCAGCAGCAGGTAACTTGTGACCAGGAAACAGTCCAGCCTATCTTCATTAAAAGCCTAAAAGGAAATAACTTTCTGAAACCTATGATGGAGATAAAGTCTAAAATACTGACTAAAAAGTCATCTGGTAATGGAGCACCTCCCCAAGACAGCTTACTCAAAACCTAGATTGAGGGATACACGATTTTGAAGTTGAAAGGTGTATGATCTCAATCCACAAAAAACTACTTTATCCCGGCTGCTCAGAGATGGGCATACATGACCCTACTGGGAGATTATGCTACTGTCAGCCAGTTCAACACACCAAACCACTATTACTTGTAGGCGTCATCCTGAGGAATAGGTAAATCAACATACTTGAAGAAAAGTATTCAAAGCATGAAGATAACCTTTTATTCTGTCACCCTTCCTCTCCACCTTCAGCGAGGGAATTTGGAAGAAAGCAGGAAGAACCTGCACATATACCAAAAAACCAGACCTGGCTTTCTCAGACCTGATCATGCCTAAATATGAAAAAAGATGACTTCCAAAAGAAACTGAAGTAATTTTGGAGCTGTATGCAGAATATTAGTGTTTTAATCAAATCTCATCCACAGCTCTCCAATGTGCTTCTTAGTGTATTAAGGCCAAAAGGGCATTTTGCTTTGAATTTGCCCTTGTCCAAATACAGGTTAATTTTGCTGAACATTCTCTGCTCTATAAATGTAGAATCAAATGGAGATGTTTCACTGTTGCTCATGCTCTAGAAGTTTAGGAGCAGTTTATGACCTCAGATCTGTTGCTGGATTTCCTAGGTCGATTTTAGTTCAGTCTGTGGCTATTGAGGAGTAGGAATGGATTACACAAACTGTCTAGATATGTACATTTATGAATGATTTCTTTAATCTGCATATGAAGCTTAAAGAGTCAGTATTCAAACAAAACCTCAGGCACACATTTGGACCAGAAACTGTTGCTTTTTCAAGAGGTTTAAATCAATCAAAGGTTGATCAAGGAACTCTGTGTACTAGTCAGCCCAGTAGACAGCAATGAACATCCCATACCTGATTCCCAGAAGGTACAGACCTTTCTCCAGAGGAATTTTGCTCTTCCCTAAATAAGAGATAGCTTGTACACCTGAGACCTTCTTCCAAATGCTCGGGCTTTTTGATCGCTTAAACTTGGTGTGTACGGAAAGTACAGGGGAAATTGCTGTTGGGAAAGGTGAGACAATGTTAACTGCATACCAGAAACTTACAGGTGCTGGACACCAAGTAACCTCCATCTACCACCTGGAATACGGTGTTTGCATACCAGGAAACAAGCTAGTTTTCCTGTTGGCTGTTCAGTATTTATTCTACATTTCTTCTGCACACTTTAATTTCTCTCTGAAATATTCCCCCTTCTAACCAATTGTATTTCCAGTTCTGGTTTCACACAGAGCCTGCAAGTCTCAACTCTTCCCTAACCCAATATATCAAGTCTTAGGATAAAGGAAGTTAAATCACCATGGGCCTTCTAGCACAGCTTTGAGTACAAATACTCAAAAAGAAATGCTTGCTAGCTGCTACACATTTACACAAGAGCACAAAGACTTTTCCTAGAAACCATGGGGAGACGCAAGCATAATCCATGAGCAGCACTGCCTCTCCAGGGCCAGGAGACCCCCCCCCAGCTAGGTGTCCATCTTGAGAAGTCAGAGGGGCCCTTGGTTGGAGGGTAAACATGCAGAGTAGCTGGAGCTCTGCACTAAGGGAATAAAACCATGTCCGTTTTTACAAACTGTGCAACTAGCTTATGCACCTCAATTGCAAGCACAGGGTTTTTCTCCTAAGGACATTAAGTTTAAATCTAATATAAATAGCCAATGAAGCTGCTACAGTTCTATTTATTTCTGTGAAGTACAGAAGAAAATATCTCAAGGATTTAAACAAACAATATGGTGACAGATGGTGTGGAGACAATCCAGGCTAGGCTCCCTCAGTAAAATCCACACAACTTCATAGCTCCAGGAAAGAGGGGAGGAAGAGGAAGGGGGAGGAGGGAAGAGGGGAAGAAAAGAGTACATGCAAAGCTGGCCCAGATGACCACAGATTTCTAACAAAAAAAAGTGGACTGCAGTTTCTCTGTTCATCTGTACAAATCTCCTCGTACCATCACTGATGTAGGCAGATCTATCCTAGATATCTTCAAAGCAAGTCCAAATAATTTGTAAGAAATTATAAAAAAATTCTTCAAATTAAATTGTTAGTTCAAATAAGTGACAGATAAAACACTGTTAAACTGTCTATTCAAATAATTTAAGTATCCTCTCAAAAATAATTAATGGATAAAACATGAAAAACATGTTTGATATGCTATCAAGGCTCTTCTGTTCACTACATAATTTTATCAGGATGAATATTTTCAGGTATGTTCTCTGGATATAGTCTGATTGCCAGAAATGTCTTACGTGCTTTACAATAGTCTATTATTATTTTGTAACTTAAAGGCAATAATCTTAGATTTTGAATTTGACGGTGTCCTTGGGGGAAAAAAATTCTAAAGATGCCACCAGGAATGTCTGCAAGGTCTGGTGTCCTACTTTTACAGCTCGGGAGTCTGCTGTGTTATAATTACCTATAGGCAGGCTGTAGCTTGTAGATCATCCATGCAATCTCTCCAACAGTGACTTACTAGCAGTTTTAAAATGTTGTTGCTCAAAACAAAGACACCTATGGATTTCTATTTTCAAGAACTGTAAGAACAGACAGTTTGAAGAGAAAGCAAACAGTACCTTTGAGATGAAAATACCTTGCTCTTACTGCCAATGACTAGATCCAAATGAAGTCAAACACTCCTTTCTCCTAAATAAGAGTGGTTTATAGGATCCCACCCTGCACCCTGGGCGCAGCTGCAACTGTGTCAACTCAAGCAAGTTTAAAAAAATAGCAACTGACTCACACCTCAGCGACATCAAAAGTCAAGTAAACTCTAGATTTCCATTTCCTGCAATCTGCTGCTTAGTTGCAGAAATTCCCAATCTCTTCAAAACTATCTTCCTTCTGCTCAGGAAAATTAAACCAAATATCACTCTCTTCAACTCCGTAAGATTGACATTTCAAGTCTGCTCTCATAGTATCCCAGAAAATCCTCCATGCTTTCCTTTGCTAAATTAAGAGGGAAACTTTTGAGTGGACAATAGAATGAGAAATAATACAATCACTTTAGAAATAGCTCAGAAAATCCTACAGAAAAGTGAGGGAGAGAGAGTGAGCAAGAAATGAAGGCTTACATCATTAATGTAATGCTCCTCTGAGTTCCGAGACACAGCTCAAAGCAGTGAACACTGCAGCTTTCACTGTCAAAGCTTTACTTTCTCCTAGTGATGACAGTACAAGAATAGTAACGTAAACCAGCATGCTGTATCATAAGCACCTCACTCTCCCAGAGCACTAGCTCCTGTTGAAGAAAAGCACATGATACTGTATCCACTCACTTCATTCACCTCAGTAAGACAGATCCCAAGCATGTTTTTAACCATTTAATAACTAATTATGGCACGTGTGTGTAAGAGGTACGACCGCAGATTATGAGCCTAGTTCTAAAAATCTTTATGGATGTGCAAGACAACTTCATTTTTAATACATATAGATTGACTTTTATGGATATGGTCAAATAAACACAGATACGCAAGAGGAAGTCAATGCTACATTTTTGTTGCACTTCAAAACAAAAATGAGAATATCTGAAAGTTATGCTTCCCACGGCGGTATTAGTATAGCTGGAAGGAAAGTAAGTCAAATTCATCTGCTTCTTTTAAAAAGGCAGAAGCTGGAAGTACTATTACAACAGAATAGTGCAAGCTGCTATATCGAGACCTGAAACACCAGTTACATGATACAGGTTATTTTTGCACTAAAGCATTTATTAAACTACAGTTTAATCTTAATCTTAATCTTAATCTTAATCTTCCAGTCTTTTGCAGTACCAAAGCCAAAGTTAATATGCTCAGGAGTATAATGCCATATACATGCTAGTACCAGTTATCCGCAAGGGCAGGAATGAAAAGTTTCGAAACTTAAAGATTTTCTGTAAAAATACAGGACTGTTTTTACGAGCCAACTAGAACAGGAGGACGGAAATCTACATAACACATATGGAAGACAGGCAAATTGATGAGTATACTCCATGAAGTACGATCTCCAGAAAAGACTCTACAATAAAAATCAAACCCAACATCCGCCCAATTCACCACAACAATTTTTAAAGCCTAAGAATTGAAGCACACTTATGCATAGTGCAAATATGAAGTGCGGTTTTTGAACTTTACTTTTTTTCAATATGATCACTGCGCTATGAGGACACATGGCAAAGAAATTGTAAGATACGTAGACGAACCTTAAGGGCAGCATACTAAGTCATATACAGATAAGGGAGTGTAAATTCTCAGTACCAGAGCCAGGAGTCCAGGTGTGCTCTGATGATAGTTACAAGCCTGGGCTTAGAATTTTGTTTTGCACAAGCACAGTACTGTTTTTATACCTCAGGAATGAGGAAAACCAGCAATTCCATCTATGTCTAACGAGCTGAAAGATGACAGGTAATGCAAACATCTGCAAGTATTTCTGTAAAATACCTGAAAAATATCCATTAGAAGAATGAAGATTTAAAAGTACAGTTTCACTCACTATCTATTCACAGGTAGATGTCTTGATGAATATCCCAGTGGCACTATAGGACACGGAGGGCCTGGAGGATGAGTTGAATGCGAGTCAGCAGTGCACCCTTCTGGGGATACAGCCTAATCAGGCTGCATTAGCAAGAGCACAGCCAGCTGCTTGAGGGGAGGGATTATTCCCCTCTTTGGTACTTGTGAGGTCACATCTGCAGTCCTCTGAGTTTTGGGTTCTCCCATACAAGACATCAATACACACAAGTGAGTCCAAAGGACTGGGGCACAGGAGGTGCAAGAAAAGGCTGAGGGAACTCTTTTCCCCAGAAAAGGGATAAGTATAATTGCAGCCTACAACTACACAGAGAGAGAATTGGACTAAGACTCACAGCAAAAGAACAAGAACCTGTGGTCATGGTACAGAAGCAAAATCTAATGAGATACAACAAAAATATTTGCACAGTGAGAAAGGTTAAGTACTGGAACAGATTGCTGAGAGAGGCTGTGGTATCTACATCCATGGAGATACTCAAATCTTGACTGGACGACCTGATCTGACTTTGATGTTCGCTCATCATTGAGCTAGGGTTGGATTAGACAGCCTCCAGAGAACCCTTCCAACCTCAACTGCTCTATAATTCTAGGCTTACTATTTTGGAGGAGGATGGGGATAGAAGTGGAAAGCTGAAGGTGGTGGTTGATGCAAAAGGGATTTTATCCTAAACACTTAAAATTGTTTATCAACAATGCTATCAGCTGAAAAAATAATGAAGAATAATTTAACCATATATAGTACTTACTTTTTGGAAAAGCAAAGATTGATTTTGCATAACCTTTCCAGAGCTGTTTCAAGAAGCATCACTTTATAACAGCTCTTCTGGAAAGTTACCCTCACCTTTAATGCTGTTTGGCTATGCATTATAACTGCCAGCACTTCCACAACAAAAAAACGCTTCAAGTTACGTCTTTCAGAGAGACTTCTAATGAGAAGTTAGAAAGACTTAATTTTGCAATATGCAAAAGCATTATGGTTCAAAGGCACTAAGTATTCCTGGATGTATTTATAATACATAGCGGCTTTTTCCCCACTTCCGAAGGAAACAAATCTTTTATTATTGTCACAGAACTAACCGTGATGTTCCATTTTAGAAAAGTATGACAAATACTACCATTATAATGATAGCATGCGGTGAAACAAATGTGACTAAGTTTAAAACCAAATGCTCAAGTCAGGAAACAGTTCCTAAGTAATGTTTGGTTTGAGATCCCTCAAGATGAATAAACAGCTAGTCTGTTTTCAGCATCCTCCAGGGGATGCTGATGCACAGCAGGCTGGCACAGATGCCCCAGACAATTCTCATCTTATTTCAGTAGACTATCCCGCATCTGAATACATTTTAAGTCCGTGGCAGAATTGGGGACCAAAGCCAAGGAGCAGTTCATTGGCAGGAGAGTTCCTGCCAACAGCAGGTGATAAAATCAGCTGGAGGCAGAGCATGTGGCACTGTCCAAACGGTATCTCTACAGCACAGCTGGGATCAGGTAGGTACCGTACATCCTTAAGCATCACACTGGTTTATTGGTAGGGTTTTGACAGCAGATGTCAGGTGAAGGCAGATCAACTAGGTTCAGAAAACATTTCAGTTTTGTTGGCTTCACATGCCTCTCAATGTTCATAGTCTATATCAAGCAGCATATCTCCTCAGCTGGTGCAGGCAAACTTTAACCAAACTGAAGCAGAGTACAGCCAGCTGGGCCAACAGAGGAGGCAATCTAAACTATGCACCATTCACAGCAGATGTTCGCACAGGGACTCAGTGCTTCAAGAGCTGTGTGTCCTGCATTAATCACTGCATATTCCAAATGTGGGCATATCTCATATTTAGAAACCTAGAACAACTTTCTTTTTTAAAGAGATGGCTTTTCATGTGAGATTCACATTGACAGTATTTATTAGCCATAGAGAATATGGTAAGCTTATCTACTCTGAGTCATTCCAGTAAAGACTTTAGCAGTATAGAGCATCATAGATGACTTCTCATTTCTGTGCCTTCAGTTTAGTTCATGTTTAGGATGGTTAAGCATCATATAAAAACCACCTGGCACAGAATTCACTGAACTGTTGTGTCAGCCGTGCTTGGTAGACTACAAACAAGCAGGTACTACACACACACATATTTTGAAGTAAAAGTCATCTAAAACACAGTACCAGCATAATGCCACCAAGGAGGAAAATATCTGTTAGAGTCACATGAGGACATAAATAAAATGGCCTTATTAGAGTGCCAGAGAACTACATGCACAAGCAGGAGTGGGATCAAGCGTCTTTTTTGCATATCCAGCCATCTCGATGCATGAGACAAAACAGAAGACGACTTTAAATACTGATCAACTTCACAATTTAGCCAACACCCATATGTTTCAGCTAAAATCCTGACATTGACTTGGAAGACAGATTTTACATTTGCAGTCCTTCTCCCTCAGACTTCATCTCCTCTGCCTTTATAACAGCACTGTGAATTTCACCTTCAACTCCCAGGAATTCATTCCTGAATGAATGGTTAATTGATCAACACATGCAAGTCTCATTACTGCGATGTTCCAAACCCAGTTGCAAGACATTGCACATTGCAAAAGCCAAGTTAAAAATTAAGGCAATTTTAGTTACACGAACAAACAATTCCCTCATCCAATTCAAGCTACTGAAGACAGCTCTGTTAGATTGTCTTAACACACAAAAGAACAATTTTGATTTCCCAAGTGGAAATCTTAGAAGCCAGGTTTCAGCACAAAAATGATTTATTAGCAAACTGTGATAAACCCTAAAATCAGACAGTGATATAATAATGAAAATATTAGCATAAAATGAAGATAGTGTTAACTTACTGAGACAAGAAAAATACAATCCATTTCATTTTCTAGAGGCTTCTACATAAAAGTAAAAAATAGATCTGTATCAGTAACATTCTGCATCTGCTACCGAGCGTGAAGTCGATTCCATAAGGATTTCTGCCAGTCTTTCATCACTCAGCACTGGCTGGGATCTTCAAATGCTCTTATGCTGGCATAGAAAGTCAAATGAAGTATGTATCAAATAAAATTCCTAGATGTATAGAAAGCCAGCTTTACAAAGATGGGTAAGTCTGTACAGCAATTTAAAAGCACATTAAATAACTGTCTCTAACTTGGTCACAGCAATTACATTAAGATAGTAGCATTGACTGTAATGATCTTTCCATATAAATCAAGATGTCAAAGCCATTGTTATAGAATCTCTGCTATAATTCAAGCACTTACTGCCCTCCCCTTGTATGACATAAGTTTTAAAGGAAGGCTAATCAAAATACCAAGAGAGACGGATCCTTATCCCAGTGGAAGAAGTCTTCCCCAGATGTAAGAAGTTTCAAAAGCTCAAAGCCGATTCCTTAATTGTAACTACTCATTGCATCTTTCCTGCTTCTTTTTCCCCCCTCAAGTTACAAAACAATATATGTGGACCACTTTGATTTTGGATGGATTCAGAGAGCTCTTTACTATTCAAGCACTACCCAAAAGCTACTTACAAGGAATAACAATATTTAATGAATAAGAAATCTTAAAGGGTATAAATATCAAGAAATAAGTTACAGTTAACATTGAAAAGATTTGCGTGTTGGAAAATCAGTAAGTGACTTCCCACGCTTGAACTCCCTCTTCAGCTATCCTCTTTTAACCCACAGTGGGAGCTCCTCTCAGACTTTCAGGCAAAGCAGCAGTCCATGTCAGAGAGCTTAGTCCTGCACGGTGCTAGGCACCTGTTTCAGAAACAGCAGTGATCACTTTACAAGATCAGTGCTGCAGTGTCCGCAAGGATTATTTTTTAATTGTTACAGTGTTAAGAACACAAGCTGGGTACACGAGTCACTTTTGTCATTCCACGGTCTCACAATAGATTACATACAGAGTTGTTTCCCAACAAAACAGATTGTCGTTATCTCCAGAGTTCAGACAACCTCATTGTGGATTTTCGTGAACTATAGTAGGGAATTAGAAGTATCTAGTTAGCAAAAGTCTAATTTAGTAAACACAGTGAATTCAAGAGCTGATTCAAGTTTGCAAGACTACTTAATTTACAGACTGTAGTGGATCATAAGAGTCCAGCTTACTACTATTATCCTCAAATACATTCAAGTTTATTGATTGCTATTTCTTATAAGCACCACGGAATATCTGCTTATAATTTTACATCTTACCCCTAAAATCATTTTATGGACCTACTATTTTCAGGTTGTTTTTACAGCCAAATGTCATGTTTGCTAGTAAAATTTCTAAACTAACCAGCATTCAGTGTGCTGAAGAGTAAAATTTCATTAGGATTCCTTTTACAATGGACATAAAGCTGAGTTTCAGGCATGAACTCCAACATACTTCAGAATATTTGACGAGTGATCAACAAGGACACTGCTCCATGTATTTTTTTTTCCTTTTTAAAGTACAGAGACACAATTAGAAGCATCCTTTTTGAACTGCTTGTAGTGATTATTCACGATAGAGACCACAGTGAAGTACATTAGACTAGCAACAGCTTTTAATAAATTTTCCTACCTTATCTGCCATTATCATGGAGGCTCCACCATGAATTCCAAGAATTGGAATAGAAGTCTGAGATGAAATAAAATCCAAAATCTGAGCTACTGCCTCCTGATCAGTATCATCTCCAAAAACCACTCCATGGATCTTGGTGCCTGACATCAAGTCGCAAACATGTGTTATGATGCTCTTAGGGTCAGTCTGGTTCACCAGAAGGGTCACTACATTGACATCAACAGTCAGGTCTGCTGACATTTCCCTGGTCCAGAGAGCTCTGATATCTCTCTCTGTGATATACTTGGTCCTTCCCAGAATCACTGCAATGTTCAGGATGGGATAACTTCTCTCTGCTCCACGAACAAGATCCAAAGGTGCCAGAAGAGCTTGGAGTACAAGGAGAGCACAGCCAATTCTCCTCATCTTTGCCAGCTTTATCCCCTGTAAAAGCAACCACATTGTATGAGAAAAACAGAGAGGAAAAAACTATATACTGTGTATCTCCAATGAAGGCTTTAAACAAAAAGCTTCTGGACACAATGCAAACTTTAGCAGCTTTTTATAATGCATTCTTCACCTTAGTTTCAATTCAAGTCTCTTATATCCCCTCAAAAAGTTGGTTTGCCAATGACAGTATTACAACTGGTCTCCCACAAGCAAGGTAAAAAAAAGTAGCACAAGTTCAGAGGAAAAACCCATTAAAATTCTTCCTGGATGGCCAACAAAATTGAAATGACTGGCATGATTAAAAAAAAAGACACTATCATCCTTCTCTTTAACCTTGCTGTCCTAAAACAGGTAAAATACAGAAATCTATTTTCCTTTGTCCTGAATGTCTGTTTAAAATTAAGTCACAGTCTAATGGGAAGAGGTGCTTTAGCTCAAAATGAGAGAATCGAGCCAGAGATCTGCTGGAAATCCTAGTCCATATACTCCATACATCGCACAGCATCCCAGAACCATGCCATTTTATTTCTGAAGATCTCTCCTAGACAGCTGCTGCTCAAGCAGTCTACTGCATTTCTGGAACAGATTCAGAAGCGCAATATTCTACCTATCTTAATTCTTCTCCCTCCTCTTACACAGCATTCACTTGAGCATCTCAGAACTGCTGATCTCAGACACAAAGTTGTCACTGTTGTTGAAGAGGAGGGTGTTCCACAAATGAGCATCACTGCGTTGGTTTACTTCTCATCTTTACTGATTCTCTGTAGGGGGTTGAACATAGACTGAGTAGGACAGGGACAGAGATGAGACACAGAAGTGATCTGAACTATCTGAAGGAGGGAGAAGAGGGAGAGCAGGTCTGACTCTACAAGATCTCCCTCCGTTTCTGTGCCCCAGGGGATTTCCACCCCCATAACTGGCTCTCTGCTAGCTGCAAGAAGGGAGTCCCTGTGCCACATAAAGCCAAGCTTGTTGCAAAGCGTCACGCAGAAAACACTAGCAGGGCTGTCCAATCAGGGGTGGCATTTTTCAGATCTCCCCTCTCATCCTGCCAGCCCTGTCTCCATCATCAGTCAGAATCATCTGCTGCTGCTGAAACACACACCAAGACAAGGGCTTGCTGTATCATCACCTCCTTTCGGGGCAGACTAGGAGATGAGCACTCGAGAGACCATTTAAGTGCAAATCAGTGCCACTGTGCTTCCTAAGCCATTGCACTGCGGGCCGGATTCCCACCGCTGCAGCACCGGAGGTAGCACGGAAAGCGGTAGAAACAAACCTAAATGCCCGCAGACACGAAGCCGCTTCAGCTTCCTTCAGACCATAAGAAAGAATAATTACAATAATAAACAACACACACGCAACCCCTCTTTGTCCGCAACGGGCGCAGTCGGTTTCCCCTAACTAACCCCACCGCACCGGGGAGCGCCCCCGGCTCCCCCGGCCGCGGCGGGCGGCGGCGGC
>NW_009592740.1:0-20115 GCF_000690535.1 Cariama cristata
AAAAAAAAATGAGATCTAAAACTTGAACTATACTGATGTCAGTCCTTTAGAAAAAGACCTACAGGTTACGGTGGATCACAAGAACAACATAAGTCACCAATGTCATGCTGCTGTGAAAAGTGGAGATATTATACAGACAAATGATCTTTCTGTTCCACGCCGCACTGACAAGACCTCAGCTGAGTATTTCTCTGGTTTTTGGCAGCCCTTCAAGAACCTTCTGAAACTACTGGAGAGACTCCAGAGAGGTCTAGAAAACTTGACCTACAGGAAAGATTGAATGAAATCAGAATGTTTAAATTAAAGATGAAAAGACCAATGTGTGATTCATATCAACAGTGTTCAGGTACAAGATGTGCTGAACAACTGAGCAGTTGCTCTCTATATCAGTGTGGATAGGACAAAAAGCAATAGGCTAAATTATAGCAAATATAGCCAAAGCTGCCTATTAGCAAAAACACCTGACAGCTAGTGAAATATCAGAATAGATTGCCTGGGGCACATTGTGGAACCTCATTGCTGAGGAGTTTTCAAGAAAAGATTAGGCAGCCATATGTCCTGCCTGACGGGGCAAAGCGAGACAGCTGAAAATTTGGGTTTGACCTGTTCAGTCTCAGGAAGGGGAAAATCAGCCAGTCTTTCACTACGGGTAGAGGCTTCTGGGGATGAGGTGAAGGACCTTTCAGAGGATGGGAGCCCTCAAATAACATTTAAAAAAAAATGCCTGAGAAAAAAGGGCACACCTGTTTCAGAATTCGCACTCATTCTCATTCCTAGCTCTTATCGTTACTACTGTGGGAAACCAGTTTGTTTACCTCTAATGTGAGTACACTAACAACTCTAATTTTTCACTGTTTTTTAACATCTGCTTGCCTACACTTTTTATGCAGGCTAAAATGCTGTGTTATCTAAGACTAGAGAAATTCTTAGTGGAAAGGAAACAGCAGAAATCTCCCCTGCTCTCCCCTCCATTTAATCATGGATGTAGCAGAGAGACTAAAACAAGAGATTTAGGTTGGCTCAAATAACAAACCTCAATACTCAGAATAAAACACTGAACTGGCAAAGAAGCTGATTTCTTCACGCTTTTGCATAGCCATGGGGAATGTCAGAAATGTAATGAATAATATTCTGGCCCGTACCAGAGGGATGTTAATTGTTCCCAGAGAAGAGCTGTATTGTCTTGGGACAGGACAAAAAAGTTACATGTGGTACTGCCTCTTACTACAAATAATCCTCTTGATTATCATTTTTAGACAATTGCTTTAAAACCCCTGAAAAGTTACGTCTTCAATAAATACAGGACGCAGCAGGATCCATGGATAATTTTTTTATAAAAGATCACCATTGACTGAAGATTATAGTTTGATTAAATTGACTGCCTGATGGTGAGGTTTCCAACAGATAAACACAGCCAAGAATTTAATCAACAAACTGCATCATATTTGCATCTATTCCACGTTCTGTCTACTTAGAGAAGGAACAGATGCAGACTCAGTAGGAGTCAGAAAGAAAGGAATCAATAGGGAAATACTCTATTAAGAAGTTGTTTCTGAATTTATAATCCAACCTTGACCTAAATATGTTTGGATTCTCAGTCTGATAGTTCTCTTGAACTCATGGCCTCCAAAATCCGTATTCTCTATTTAATAATGTCCCTTTGCTGGCATTATTAGTCTAAACAAAATACTGAAACAAATTCTTTTTTTAAGCCCTTCTGACATATGCTAGTGCAGATGTTACTCTAAACAACTACCTCTGCCTGTGGTTTATCTTAGTGTTTAGCCTACAGCTGCTTTATAAGGATTTGTTCCCAAAAATAAACAAACAGCTCTGTTTCAGTCCATCTAGGGCACAAAATTATAACTGCCAGACTCCTTTATGAGGAAGTCAACAGACCACAGGGTCTTCAGACATGCGTAGGGAACAGCACTATCCTTTATTTTGTCATTCAAGGGTATGTATAGACTTGGGCTGGAGATGGCTCGGTCCACGTCGCAGAAGCAACTGTGCAAGACACAGCTAATTCACAAACAGGCTGTGTCAAAATGCCTCCGTCAGCCTCCACAGTCTTTTGCCACTGCCTGCTTTCCTGGAAGCTGCATCACAAATACATGGTATGGCAAAAGCCTCCTCCTCTCTGTACCAAAGTAGACAGGCTCCAATCCTGGCCTCCCTTTTCCCCTCCCCTCCCCTTTTGTACAGCCCAAACTGTCTGGTCTTAGTTTGGCAGCTTATTCCTGAGTAGTTGCAAGTTAAAGTTAAGGGACTGAATAAAGCTTGGTAGTTACAGGGTGGTCCGCCCACTTGGTTCCTGTCAGTAAAATGAGTGTCACCAAAAAATGTGCACCTTGGAATTAGCAAAACATTTTTTCAGTGCAAACAGAAAAAGGTTGGAAGTAAAAGTCAGGTGAAGTTTTAAGGAAAAAAGAAGACTACCTTTAAAAGTTGTTTGAAAAATTTTCCCTGAAAAGTAATTGTGTAATTGTCAACAATAATCAAATTAAGAAAAAATACTACTTTATGTATTGCTTTCTTCTTTAACAATTTTTAATATCGTTCTTGCATAAAAGCAGGAGTAATTCAGGAACAAGGGCTTTACAGACAACTGCGAGGAAAGGAAGGTATTTCTTACCTAAAATTTAGACAGCATAAGAAAAAAACTTCTTTAGGTCCGAGTTATTCTTTTACCTGTGGAAAAGAAGGATCTACACAAAGTATTTAGTCACATGTGTTATGTCCAACGCACAGGGATTTATGTAGGAAAAGGCATACGAAAATATTCGCCTGTAAATGCACCACAGGGTAAACATGCATGTCTGTATGTATCTTTAAAAGAGTGTATATACGTATGTATATGTAGACATGTAAACAAATATACTTTAATTCATAAAATATTTGTGTTTATATACACAGACAGTTTCATTTTGAGACTTGAACATGTAGTGGCTTTATCTGGAATAATGAAATGTGTAGTTGCAGGCTTCATAAATTAAAGCATAAAGGATAATGAAGCTGCAGCAGCCTAAGTATATTTTATGTCAGATTGGTTTGATCCTGACTAACACTGTAGGACCTTGCTGAATATCTTGCATTACTCCTGGAATTTTTTTTCTGCGGTTGCGGGATTTATACCATCACCAGCTGATCACATGTTGATCGGATATCTTGATCTTTTCCCATGTCAAGACAGGGAAAATTTAAACTCTTGCAGTCTAACAACTGTTTATAGAGAGTCTAGGTTGTTGATTAATTGGATTGGAAGTTAATTTTGGGGAAGCACCTTCCGTAAGGAAGGTTCAGCTTCCTTAAGCAAGGTTTAGCTACTATAGTGGTATTTTATTCACATGGGATTTGTAGACATTAGAATTAGGATCCCACAATAGTTTATGGGGAGACACCGAAGTATCTTCATAGGTGGGGTCAAATGGAGACAACCCATCTTAAAATAAGTGAGAAGAACCATCCTAACATAAAGGATTTTACTGTTAGTGAGGAATAAAGGAAATGGGTTCTTTTTTGGTGGGTTATGAGGAGTTATATGGCATAAAAGTTGCAGCAGTCTCTTATCAATAACCCGTAATGCAAATATAAAGTAAAAATAAATCACACACATTAAAACATTTTATCTAACCAAATAGCTGAAAATCATCAACAAGGAATATAACAAATCCAGCATTACTGCATGATGAATTATATGGCATTTTCCGAACTGAACTCACTAGGTATATTATTCCACTGTTTAGAAAAAAATCGGTCATAGAAAAGTTTACTTCCTTTTAGAACAAAATGCTCCAAGTGTATTATTTAGATAGCTGTTTCAGGGAGTTGAGAGTCTAGTTTTTTCTTTTTCTTTATTTAAGCTTCTCTTGACAGAAGTGACAGCAAGTTTAGATAAATCTCATTTTTTGATTTGCTTTCTCTCTCTTTTTTTTAACCTCTCCCACTCCATAGGTCATTCTGATACTAGAGATGTTTTTAATGAATGAATGAGTTTAGTGTCTTACTTTTTAAAATTTTGTTTCAGAAATAATGAATATAAGACCTGAAATACCTGCCTGTACCTGGTGCATCACATAGGAATCGGACCAAAAAAGGGGAGAGATGGTGTAGCTGAACACAACCTTAGTGTATTATTCTGTACTTGCATTAATCCTCCTTTCTCTTTAAAAGTCATCCCAGGAGAAAATAATTTGAGGTACTCGGGGGTGTATTAACTTGCTGACTCAAGATTCCAATATTATTGGATTGCACTCATAAGCTACTTGACCTATTGATGCACCAAAGTACATGTTCAGATTAAAATGAATGTCTGAATCTAATCAATGGTTAGAAATTTTCTGCTACATCAGGTTTGATGATGACTTTTCAGGCTGTACTATATCCTTTTGACAGATTAAATAAGTATATTCATAGATCTTGTGGCTTTGACAAACTAATCACTGGAAGGTGAGATATACATCTTCTGCACCCAGAAGATCTTTGCCACATTGATTAGTTACCTCCAGGCACTGCAGTAAGAGAGCTTCACTTTTAATGCCTGACTAGCTCTGTCATAGGCTCCAAAAATATTGTGATTAAAAGGTTTAGTGGGTAATGCTCAAACTTGTAATAAATAATTCTGATCATTGATGCCAAAAAGGAAATAGGTTGAGGATCTTGGTTATTTTTAATAGTACTTTTTTCATTTAAGTAGTGTTAAATTCAGTTGATGTATTGTTTACAGAAGTACGTAAGCATGAGAAAGAGTGGGACCCATCACTTTCAATGTCTAGTCAATGTCAGAACAGCTGTTGGTGGTGTATTAGATTGCTCAACTCATGGAGTCTGTTGCTGCCCCAGTAAAGTTGTGGAGGAATATGTGAGGTTGACAAAAGACAGCAAACACAGAAGATTATAAGACAAAGTGTGTAGATAATATATTTGCTAAATCTTGCAAAGTGAGTTGCAGTCCTCCAAGTGAAAAGTTACACCACCTATTCTAGTCTATTAATTAATTAATTTGTTTGTTTAAGGTGCAAAGATTGTTTCATAAATCTAAACAAATTTAAAATCCTTAATAAATATTAAAGTCCTAATGAATGTATACAGTCATAAATGGCTGAATGGCAATTGGCTTCCTGTGGTAATTAAAATCTTCTCTGAGATTCTTCTTGTCTGTTGGTGATACATATCATGGAAATAGGCTTCTCAAGTCATAACAAGGAATTTAGACATATCAAAGTCTCGCTGCTCCCTGAGTCTAAAAGAAGAATTGAGAGAGTTATCCAGCCTCAAGCAATGCAATTAAACTTTCAAAATAGTAAGTTTATTGGGAACTGATGGCCTCATGGGAAGAATTTTACTTTTTGCCTTCTACAGATGAGGATTTGTGATGGACTCAAAAAAATTTCGTCTCTGTCATTCCCTGTTTTGAATAGGAATCAAATGCAGAGACATGCAAGACAGTAGTGCTGGCGGTGCTATTAGTGTTAGGATCAGTATTAGACAACACAACTCATGGGGTTAAACTCTGGACTTTTCTGTACAGGAATGTTTTAAACTCTCCATACTGCACACAACCTCTAATGTTGCCAAACCAAGTACAAAGGAACGCTTGTATGCCAGTGACTGTACACTGATAGCAACTTCTCAAAAGACTTTCAGGTCTAAGTAGATTTCTGGATTTCTACAACCATTTCTGGATTAATATAATCTTGAAGGAAATTCAGAGTATGCATCAACCGAACCCTGCAAAAGGACCGATTGAATTTACGACAATTTCAGGGTTCATTTTCCTTGAATATGTGATTTTGGCAATACTGAGAAAATGTAATTCCTTGTACTCCAAATGGCTTTACCAAGACTATAAAGGGAGACTAGAGCCTGGATAGGCTCAAACTCTCCACCAGCTTAGATATACCTATAGCTCTTGTGCTTGCTGCCTTACTGTGGGAGCTAAGGATTGGATGCTATAGAGAATGTATAAACTGTGAGGTCCATCCAGAAGCACTGCTAGATTCTTGTTTTAGTGAAGCAGCACAGTGAAATGAAGAATAAAGGTCTATTGTAGTGTCCTGACTGCTTGTTGCAGACACTGTCACCAGTGAAGGTCCATTCAGAACATGTCAACGGACGGTGCATGAACCCCCAGGCTGTTTTATGTCACCTCCTGGAAGATGGAAAGAAAAGGAATGGCTACCCTAAGAAATGCTTCAAGGTCACTCTGGACAGAATGCAGTTTACTTGTCAACTTAATAGCTGAAATAGGTATTTCTTGGAAAGAAACTGTATACTCTTGGGAGGAAATATCTCTGAATTTCTAAGGTGAAGGATGCAGGTGCAACATCAGAGCAGGTCATATGAGGAGCAACACCATCTGCTGTATCATAAAATGAGTGAAAGGTATAGTATTGTGTATCATCTGTCTGCTCAGTAAGTGTAACTCACTCACTTCAGCACTGTCTTTGTTAGCTACCAAGAGCTCAGGACAAGGAGTATGTTACAGCCTTTGTGATCTAAGGAACATGAAAATTATGGAATAAGTTCTAGACCTATCACATGTACTAGGAATCCTATTTCTGCATGTTGATAGGGCACTGAGGGATGCGAATGTTTTATTTTTTTGACAAACTATTATGTATTTCAGCTGAAGTTGAGATTTAAGCATAGAGGATCTAGTTCATTGATACCATGGAGACTGCTCATTTAAGAAGGAGACTGACAGTACAAGTAGATCATTTTGTGGATGATCTCGGCAACCGAATATCATAACTATTTTGTCCTGGAAATGCAAAATAGTGTAACCTTGCTCTTTTTTCAAATATTTCAAATTTACATTAAGTTTGCTGAACCAATAATGGGAACAGAACTTTCCTAACTAACTTTTAAAATTGGTCTTCCTCGACTGCAAGCCTTTTTATACATATGCAAAGATTTTTTGTCTTTTTCATTGTTCTTGTTGTTTGCGAGAAAAACACAAATGAACCATTTCATGTGCGTACAGCACAATAAGCAATTCCTAATTAATGGCACGCATCTGTTCCAATATATTATCGCTGTAGCCTGTTGAGATACATAAGTCTAGTCATAAGTCCATGAAAATCTAAGTCTGGAGGCTAGATAGATTAAGTAGCTATCTGACACAAGAAGTTAGCTGTTCTCTGTGTGTCTGCCACAACACAAAAAATACAACAGGTCAGGTTCTAGGTTAAATCTTCAACTACGAAGTTAGTGTTTTGCTAGTTCCAGATTGATTCTACAGTGTCATCTCAACTTGCATTTGAACCTCTGCCTGAGGAACTCAAAGCAGAAATAGACTATGAAGAATAAGCCCATCGTGGCATAAATCCCTCCGTGACATAGACTGATTCTCTCCGAAACAAATCTTACACCTATTTCTATTTGCCTTAAAAGGAACCAGCAACATCTGTATAATCAGGCTAACTTATTATATAGCACTTCCTCTGCTTCTATGAATTTTCATTGGTGGAGACAAAGAGGTAGAGTACTATAAAATGTACTATCAGAACATACATAATTTCCAGTTTATGCACTGTAGCACAGTAAGAAAGAATGAGGAGACAGCCTTATAGTGAATGTTAGCAGGGCTGGTCAGGGCTAATATATGAAAGTAGAAAGCTGTGTCCTCCTAACCTTCCAAATAGATGGCTTACAGATAAGACTAAGAAAAATACAGTATTATAAGTTATGACTTAGTAATTTTCTAGACATGACAAGAACAACCACAATAATAACGTATTTAAAATAAATAAAAAGAGGAAACTGATCCTTGATATACACAGGTAAGAAAAAACATACTTGCATCCTTGTTTTTCTCTCTGTGTAGCAGAAGTTTCTACTCCAGATTCAAATATGATTTAATGATAAAGTAAGTTATTATCTAATTGGGTTTTTTCAGTATTTTTTCATGTGTTTTTGCTTTCTTGTTTGCAATGATTTTATTAAAGCAGTCAGAAAATGAGGTCCTAACTGTATCTTTCCAATTGATAATAGCATTTCTTTTGAGAACTGCTGAAAAATGTCTGTTACATTACTGTGTGTGACTGCATCCAGAAGTAGGGCACTTCATTCTGATAAAGAAAATAAAACGATGATGTTGAAAAAGCTAAGAGAAGTGTTTAAAACTTGATTCCAAAAGGCAAGTTATACTTTGACCTGTTTTATTTTCCTTTCTTTCTTATATACAACTCCAAAGACTCAGACTATCTGTTGGGATTAATCAATAATGTAGATCAGACCTGCGAATCATGACACCATGTCAAGGGATAACTGCAATTTGCCTATGATCAAGGCAAATATCTCTGACATGATAACAGTACGAACTGTTTGGAATGTAACACTTTGTCAAACCAACTCTTCAAGGAGAAGCCTTTGATTTTCATCTTCTGTACTTCCAGGATATTATGATGTCCAAAGTTAGCACCATAAAGAAATTTGCTTACAGCAAACAAGGGTACTAGACTGGGCAAACCTATTCTTGGAGCCTTAAATTTGTCCAGAAACTCAGATCAAATTATGAAAATGGAAAGTGAAAAGTAAACCTGCCAGATTGTATCAAGAATGTACTGCCGGGAGGTTAATTCCTAGCTAGTGAGTTTAGTGAAAATACTGTAATATGTATAGTTTTCCAGCTTTATTAAATATAGGGGTTCTTAACTTTACACTATGCATTGAGCTGTAGGTTTCTTTTCAATTAAGTGGTAGTTTGCTTTATGTGCTCTCCCTGGGTGGTCTTGGAAGACCAGCTGTTTTATTAATTAGGAACAATCTGAAAAGACCAGGCTTGAAAATAATTTAAAAATAGAAATTTTAAAGGACAGTCTATGATTTTACAAGTTACTCACTTTATATAGAGAAAATTACATCCCTTTGCAGGCAATTTAATTGAAGTGGTCCATGAATGTAAGGATGCATTCTCACTGTATACTGTAGGCATATAGGAGTTCAATCCTGCCTCTTGCTTTGCCCATTCCTTAAGATGAAAAAGAATCACGTAGCACTGCACTGAAAATGAGCTAATTAATTCAACTGGAATTCAGCATTATTAGTGGGAGCCCAGTGCAAGCTCCATACATTTTATGGCTCAGAATGCAGGTGGAAGGATTCTTGATTCACCCATAACTTAGAATGCAAACGTATTCCTCTCCTGTAAGAGCAGGATTCATAAAGGGCTGGTCTTATGAGGTGTCTGTTGGACTATGATCTGAGAAAGTGTCCCTGTTATCCCCTCCTGAGAGCACACCATGTCTCCTGGTTGAGAGGTGGTTATCAGCTTGTACACACAGTGTTTGCAGAACGTAGCTGCTGCTGTGCAGGGTTGAGTCTGCCATACCTGGGTTTCACTGTGAAAGGATACAGTTGATTCATTGCAATGACAGGTCTTTAGCATGAACAATTTGGACAGTAGGGCTTTTGGCAAACCAGGAAGCAAATGGAGTCACTGGTAAGGACATGAAAAAATGATTTCTCCATGATTTGGAATCCTTCATGTTAGCTATTGTCACTTGAAAAGCCAACAAAGTCCCACTATGGATCACGCCATAAGCAAAGCTGATGCTGACCACTTGAATCCTTAACTGCAATTATCATTATTGTCAATATGGTTTGGAGGACTGCTTTTCTTCAATTTTCTATTGAAAATAACGTACAAATTGCAATGTTCGTAATTCCTTCCATACAAAGTAAAATACCTAGGGGATTAAAATAAACTTCAGCTATTTTCTATAGTAGAACTGAAGAAAAAGCAAGAATATCTTCTGTTCAAACATCTTCCAGTACTCTGTTTTCATTCCCTGAATGGCTTTGGAGTTGGTCATTCTCTGCATCATTTTCCTTTCTGGAAAGTGAAGACAAGGAGTTGTTTTTTTTTTCCTTACACTTTGATGTACTAAAATTTTAAAACATTAACTTAGCATTACTAAAAGTAAATCTATCACTCCATGTTTAGATACACAGCAACTTTTTGTTTTACAGAAAAAAACTTATTCTTCAAAGTTTTTATAATAACTGATTTCAACTGCTGTAGTTATTTTTTTAGCTGCAAAATTATGCATAAAACAAAACTTGCTTTTACTACACATTCTTACAGTGTCTAGATATTTTATTTAACTTTCTCACTTTTTAAAAGGTGATAGTAGTTACAGCCACAGATAAAAGAGATGGTAAGTGTGTATAAGGGTGGTCCTGAGTAGGAAACCAAAGCAATATGTCATTGGTGTTCTCAAAAGAATTTGAAAGAAAGTACAATTGCTTTTTCCTGATGGTATATGTTTGTACTATCACCTTTACTGTATCAATCACTTAATTCATAACTTTCACAAATAATCTACCTCATTCAGAAATCTTTTTCTAATTTTAATATCTATTTTAGAAATATTTCATATATTTATTTTACCCTCCTCTGAAACACTGGAGACTATCTGCAGTTAGAGATAGCCTTGCTCTTCTTAAGTGGTAGCATTGGAGCCTGGATTTTTTCTTCTTTTTTTCCTGAAATGTAGATGACATCTTCAGATCATCCAGAATTTTCATTTATATCCCCTGTTACTGTTGTTGGAAAATCTTTGGTCTTGCCTTTCTTCTTTATCTGGCATATTGCAAAGAATTGTTTAGTTTGCGGATGTGGCCTGTAGTCAGCAGTATGTGGGGCAGCAGCAGCACAGAGACCAGACACTCTGAGGACCTTTACAGTCTAAATGCTTCACCCTTGTGATGACAGAAGATGGGATTCAGTTGCTGAGGTAGTTCTTCCAATCTTGTGTTTTTAGATGATACAATGTTGTCAACAGTAGGGAGGAAGAAATAATTTCTAGCACTATCAGCATCTTCATGTACCTCTGACTTTCTCTGTTCCCATAATAACGATGATAATAATAAAAATATGGAATGTACAAGAAATGCCATCAACAAATACAGAATCAAAAAAATCAGATCAATAACTCTTCAACAGTCTGTGGTCTGAAAATGACAACACCCTGGCTTGGCCGTCATGCTTCTTTTGTGACTGGAAAGACGATAGTGAATAGTAATTTTTAGTTCTGTTTTTAATATTCACTGGATTAGAAAGAACATATTTCCATTAATGTTTCAGTATTGGCAGTACAGCACAGATATATAGCTTATTTAAAGTCATAACTTCAGTGACAATAGAAAATATAACATGACTAATCAACCACTGATTTAGGTTCACCACTTATTAACACACTCTTTTCCATTGTCTTGCTCACTGCCATTCTCCAACATGCTTCATCTGAAGCTGTTAGAAGGAACTTGGCATCCAGTTCTATGTAAAGATGAGACTGTAAAAAACCCAAGCATGTCAGAGAGGGATGGTTGTGCTACGTGAGGCAGCTGGGAGCCAAGAGCAACCATAGGTCCAGCAGGACCATGCCCTCCCCAAGCAAGCCTTGCCATGCAGCACCCAGCAAAGGAGCAGGGCTGGGACGGGGAGCGTGACCTGGGCCAGCCCACAGCCCCGCGAATCCCTGGCAAAGCTACAGTGGTGGGGAGGATCAAGGTCTGGCCAGGAATCAGCTCACAGTTTGGGGTGAGGATGAGGACCGGTGAGGTGGGTGGCCAGGGACTGACACACCTGCAACAGACTCCAACCCGGAGCCACAGGCAGGTAACCCTTCAGCGTGAGGGTGGGCCCAAAGCCCTGGAACAGAGTTATGACATATTTTACCATAGCACTACCTGAAAGGCCTGATTGCAGTACCGAGAATTGAACCTCCTGGCCTCAAGTGTCTTATAGGCTGGAAAAAAAATCATGGCAGCAGAAAGACTCACAGACACACCAAAGAGTGCTGCAGCTTAATCAGCATGACGCAGCAATGCAAAGGCAAAACGCCAAAGCAAAAGGAAGAGTAGAGTTTAGATCTCCTAAATATCTGCGTCTCTTCTGTACCCTCGCAGAAAACCAAGATGCTTTCGAGATCAAGTGTGTTGAATTTTCAAGTGAACAGGTCACTCTTTTTCAACTTTCTGAGCTGCAGTATTTCACCCCAACACTGGTTGAATTGTCATTTTTGCAATCTCTTTTTGGATAATGACTGCCTCTCTTTGGACATTTTAAACACTAAGGAAGATTTCAGATTAGTTTTGAAGATTTGTGAATGTCTGAATATTCTCTATTAATTCTCAAAATACATTTCCATGTAGCAAAAATAATTACTCTATATAATTTGCTTTTGAAAAAACTGGCTGAAGTTATTTCAATAGAAGAGATAATACCATGTACATAAAAATAGTATTTTACCGAAGAGGGTCTTAAAGAAAGTAAATCTGGCATTTAGAAAAGAAATTCTTGATTTAAAATCATTATAACTATATCATCATATTTTCTTTGTTGCTTTTTTACACAATGACAAGTATTCAATGGTATTAATATCTACACTGTAGCAAGGGTAATTTACAGGAGGTTAAAGACACAGAAAGAATATAGTCAGTACTACTATAAAAAATAATAGGTGATGATAGCAATAATAATGATGGGTCATTTTGATCTTATCTTCATGTTTATAACATGGAAAAAAGGAAGAAAGTAAAGTTAAAAAATAGAAATAAATATGGCAGAACTCTACAGAACATATTTAAGGTACTTTGTCTTCCTCATGTTCCATACCCAGACGTATTGTTCTAGGCAAGAGAAGAAAACTGTAATTTCTTCCATTTACATATTTTCCTTCCAAAAATCCTCTTCCCAGGGCTTTCAAGTGGAACAGCAAAAGGGAATTCCATACTCTTTAAAGTAATAATCTATCAATGATCCTTATGGGTCCCTTCCAACTCAAGATATGCTATGATTCTATGACTGTGATTATGATTTAAAAAGACCCAACAACTTTTGTCTAATCAAAAAAACTGTATAATAAAAAAGGGCAGAAGAAAGGAGTCTCTAATTTTTCCAGTTTCAGACGATAACTGAATTTTAGAACAAAAAACTGACTGTAACCTGAAAACTCACCTTCAGAAAGTACCTTGAAAATAGGATTGCTGAAAAAAGAATAAAAGAAAAAAAAAAAAAATTTAAATCATATCCTAGTGAACTGTGGGAAGAATAACAATGAAGTTATGAAATATGATGAGGAGCATGTAATATCTATGACACTGAGGTTGCACAAAAAGTAGTCAAAAAATAATTTGTGCAATATTCATTTGTGCATTTTCCTCATTTTTTATAAGAAAGTACATAGCAACCAAAATATTTTTCATTTATGGGCAAAAGCAAGCAAGCTTGTACAGAAATGCAGGATACCTTTGTAAGAGTGTAATATCTATGAGGCTGAGGTTGCACAAAAAGTAGTCGAAAAATAATTTATGCAATATTCATTTGTGCCTTTTCCTCATTTTTCATAAGAGAGTACATA
The DNA here is from genome assembly GCF_000690535.1 of Cariama cristata. Lineage (NCBI taxonomy): Eukaryota > Metazoa > Chordata > Aves > Cariamiformes > Cariamidae > Cariama > Cariama cristata. Next base: position 13,371 of record NW_009592740.1, read on the forward strand.
GCAAACAAAATATTTTTCATTAATGGGCAAAAACAAGCAAGTCTGTACAGAAATGCAGGATACCTTTGTAAGACCAGAACTTTTTATTGGTGCAGCAATACGCCAGTAATGTTGATAATGAAAAAGGTGTGTGATGATGAAGTGTACCTCTAAAATTAGACATTTTTGATGTTACATTTGACACCAAAGCCTAGTGAAGAATTCTACACTTCTATATCTTTTCATATTTGCACCTGTTCAGCAAAGGAATCAGGAACTATGACATGTACAGATTTAATGACAGGACTAAGAAGCTTAAAATTACTCTATTAGGAATGTCTTCTGCTTTTAACACTCCTCGGGCCATATTTCAGCACTCCATCGTACAAGTGTGTCTCCCATTCAGGTCAAGGTAGGACTCGGGTTGCAGCGTAGGTAACCAATTCACTAACTTTAATTTGGCTTGGTAAATGACAGTGAAACTTGGAATGATGGCTAGCTGAGCAAATATATTCCCAAGGGTCATAACCAGGCTTGTGCAGGCTAAAGCTCGTGTTTCCCTGATGGAGGAACTATGGTACATGGGTGTGTGCACATCCAGCGTTAGTCTAGAAACAACCTATGGAGCTCTATGTCCAGTCCCACCCTCATCTGCCATGTAATTGCTGAGGGACTCAGATGTTTTAAAATCAGATCTAGTTTAGCTATATAAATATGGTAAGATTCAGCTCCCAGTTACGCCAGATGAAATTTGGGTATGTGAAACGTAAATGTCTACTACACATGAACCAGCTGTTGAAGCTTCCACTGCAGGCAGTGGCAAGTAAAGCTGTGGTTCAGTTGCCCTCATGCAGGTGTCACCTACTGTATTGGTTGCCCTCCTGTATGGGACGAATGGAGATAACCAACACATTGTTACTGAATATGTGCTGATTATGTGCTGAACATGATTATTACATTTAACTATGTAATGAACTTAGGGTGACTATACTTAGATGTGTCTGATAGGTGCTTAATGGTAGTTAAATCTCACCGTCTGTATGATAAATTATCCTAATTTCGGATCATATGACACAAAAGACTTAAATGAGGCCCTTACTGCCAAGTTAGGCAAAGTTAGGATTTGGCTGCCTTGCTTTAAGTAAAAAACATTGTATCAGATGACGAAATAACTTCCAGCTATTTCCATAATATAGGAGCTTTCTCTATTTCATGTTTTCCTAGTAATTAACAAAGAGAAAGTTATGTGTTTGCTTATAAAACTCTGCAAACAGTACTCAAAGAGCTTCAGAAGCCAAGTCAAAGACATTTTTGACATCAAAAAAATAAAAATCAGGCACTTTCTGTAACTTTGGACAATTTCTGTGACTCCGTAGTTACAGAATATGCCCTGCATTGGACTGAAGTCAATCTTCAGGATTCATCGCTCAAGAGAGGGAACAGGATTCTTAACTTTCTTACAAACAGGGCAGGTGAAGGTGAGCTAACTGTCCTGCACAGCATGTAACATGCTAAAGCAGGAATGCTCCCCAGATCTGTAATGAGCTACTCAGAAGTCTGCTGTGGCTCAGTGCAGTGAGGAAAGGATTATGCGTCTGAGTGACATGCAGCCCACCTAAGGTCTGACTTTACTTTCCTGAAGGCAGAGAGGCTTTTTGTTATTAGCTTAAATGAGAGGAGGAGTACTACAATGAACTGGGCACTGGGCTCAGGGTTAGCCTCAGTTAAAATACTGCAGAGTAGGCAAAGATCCCAAATGAGCTTTTTTTTCTAAACAAGCAGTCTATCCTCCCACAAAATATTCCATTTAAGTGAAATTAGGAGATGTACTTTTCATAAACAATGCCTCTACCACAAAAAGAAATAAGCAAAAAATACCTTCATTATCAAAGGCTCATCAATTGGCAGCTTAACAGTATATAGCATGAAAAAGTACTTCTGCCTCCTTCTGCCTTGTAACTATATTTACAATTACATCACAGCAACTAGATATTCAAATAGGATGAAGTTTGTCCTCTGAACAAAGAAGTAGGTCTGCTTCTTCTATTGCCCCCAAAAGCATGGATTTTTCTCAATTTTTTAAACTGTCAGGGTGTAAGTCAGTACTCCAGTTAATAAACATGTGTCTCATTTTGTCTTTAAATTGTTGACACTCAGAATAAGAAAAAAAGCAGGTTGTTACAATTTTTCAGGGTAAGGATGTGACCTTTTTTGTATGGTCGTTTATGTAACTTCTGACACTGAGGATTTTGATCTTGACTGGGATTTTTAGGTACTGTAAAAAAATTACATAAAGCATGTATCTTATAAACCCTTGTACACAAATTATTTGCAACACAGATTTAATTATGAAACAAAGCTTCTGCAAGAATTGTTTACCTTTTTATATCACACAAATTATTTACAACACAGATTTAATTATGAAACAAAACTTCTGCAAGAATTGTTTACCTTTTTATATTAGCTATGGAAACTTATCAGGAAAATGATTTTTCATTGCAATCAGAATACTACATTGTCCCAGATTCATCTGCACCACAAAGAGAAGGAGTCTTCTGGGGTTGTCTCTGTTTTCTGGGTGGATGCATAATATTTTTTTTTTCCTTCTTTTTTTTCTAAGAGCAAAATGAGAAGTGAATATAAGTCAAAAGGAAAAAAAAGGTAAAGTTTGCAAATAAGGATTTATTGCTACAATGTTTGGGGTTGCCTCTGTTTTCTGGGTGGATGCACAATATTTTTTTTTCCTTCTTTTTTTCTAAGAGCAAAATGAGAAGTGGAATATAAGTCAAAAGGAAAAAAAAAGGTAAACTTTGCAAATAAGGATTTATTGCTACAATGTTATGCTCAGCTTTGTTGCAAACCTTGTGATCTTTATAGTTTTTGATTTGTTCACAGGCAGATTCTCTAGCATTGGCACCCTGACATCTGTGTTTAATATAAGCACTGTGTCCAGACATCTTCTGCAGAAAATACTAAAAATAAATAAAGACAGAAGATGCACATTTAAAAAAGCCACTCTTGAATATGTGCGAGTGGAATTTCATCATAGTCATTTCAACAAAGGAAATGTGTTTGTTTGAATTCCATGGTGCAGTCTCCCTTCCCTCCCCTTAAGATACAGCCTATTACATGGGTTTCAGCTGAACCAAATTTTATGGTGGTATGGAATTGAGAAATGCTGGCATCAAAACTTTAATAAACAGTGTCGAGTCTGTGAGAATAAAACTGTTGATCACAGTTTGGCAAGCATGGCACATTTTGGAAAGAAAGATGTCAGAGTAACAGATAAAAAGTTAAAACCTATTTTGTTTCTCAGAAAACAGGATTTTACTTAGTGCTTACTTTTTCCAACTTACTGCTAACTTTATTTGCTTCCTATGCTGGATGATGGTCCTGAAGTGTATAGTTTGCTATGAACCTAGACTATTGTATATGATTGATTAGAACTGAAGTCTGAACTGCTGTGTGCCATTTCACAGGGGTTTCTTTTCTCCTCCGCAGTCTGGCGATACCAACCTGGCAAAGCCCCATCATGATTGGTCTGGGCTCGCTATTCCCTGTAAAAAGAAAGATTTTTCATGGAGTCAGAAAATATGTCTCAGATTTGGAATTCTTATTTCAAGAGTAACTTTTACCTTCAAAGATGTTTGGTTAAGTTTCATAATCTTTTTGGAATTTAGTTTCCTATTTCCGAACAAAAATTTGGACAAGAGTTTCCTTCTTGACTGGCAGAGAGAAGAGGCAATGGGGGAAAAACAAGTGTTTTGTTAATTTGAAAGAATTTTTTATTTTTCTATCAATATCATGTGAGAAAAAGTGCTATGCATGATAGTTATTTGTTCTTAATAAATAATGAGGTATAACATACAGAAAATATTGCAGTATACATTATAAAATATAAATTATGACAGCAGTACCCTCTCTTCTCACAGGAATAATCTGAGTTTTTTATGTTGAAATCCCAAGGGGACAAATAATACAATGCACAAAAAGAAGTAGAAAATGTTATTTTATCACTCGCCTGAGGAGACTTTATGGTGCGTTAAAGGGGAAAAGAGAAAAGAAAATTATAACAAACTATCTGTGAAAAGCTATAAGAAAACAAGACAAAAAAAAAGTATTTTCTCTCTTCAATTTTCACTATAGCCTCTTGAGTCTATCATAAAGAATCTGCTACTTCACACCTGGTTTCCCATCCTTGTAGTGAAGACCATCAACAAAACTGACTGCCCTTAAATCTAACTTTTCTGCTACTTTTTAGTCCTCTCGTTCAAAAGGCAGCTGGCTTCCCTTCCAAACAAAACTCAGTTTCACATGTCACCACATGCTGTCAAAGTGTAGCTAAAAATCCATAGATATGGAAACAGTTTAACTTTTAAAGTTTATAAAACAGACACTACAGTAGGCAACAATGAAGTAGATTTTTTTTAGTCAGACCCTCTCCCCAAATCATTAACTGTTAGAGGCTCTGAATGCCATAATTTTGGAAGTCGCAAGTGATTGAAGCTCTACCAACATGTTAGGTAAGTGGACCTTCCCTGTATGAATAGTAAGAGCTTAGAAAATCAGATTCGTCATTCTAAGACAAACAATTAATGTAATCACAACTTAGAAATGAACGCTACACTTGTGTGAATGGAAGGCAACTGCGTAATATCCGGTGGGTAGTGACGATTATGCGAAGATCTGGGCAAATGGTGTAAGTGTTAACTAGGCTGAACAGCAGCATATAAATATGGCAATATCTGGTGCCAACAGTGGAAGAATGAAATAGTCATCAGGAAAGACACACCATATCATTCTCTACATTGCTGATACATATCACTCTTTAATTGTCTTAGCCTAAAACTAGATGCAACCTGCGTTACTTCCAGTGGCTTAAGCCTGTTTAAGGGGTTATTTTGGAAGTTAGTTCCTACTATCTTTCATGTGCAGGTGTTGCAGATCTGCTGTCTCGTGGCTATGAACTTGTCTATTTCAAGCTGTATGTGGCTGTACCACTGTGGAGGATGCTTGCCTAAATAGTACATCACTTTGAGTCTAATACAATTGTCCTAGCATGACAATGCAATGAAACAGGGTTTGAAAATTATCCAAGCTTTTGGAAAACTGAACTCTACTAAAAGGGGTAAGAGGTTGGCTATTTCTTTCTTCTACTATGGAAAGATCCCTAACATTTTTTGAAGTGTCTGTGTGGTCTTCACACCATTGCTGCCACCATGAAGGAATAATTCCAAATATCAGTTACCAAAATTGCCTTTAAGCTATTTGAAGGGAGAGGAAAAAGGGCATCTCAATCAGCAGCAGTACTGCTGGCAGCTGATGCCTTCACTGCTGTAGCCCCATCACCTCTCACCGACCTGAGCGCTGACTTGGCTAGCGGTGTATTTCAGATAGCTTTTGATCCCCACTTCCACTACTCTTCCAGCTAAGAGGCACTCAGATAGGACCCCAGGACTTGGAACTGTCATAGAAATTAAAGAGCATCAACTAAATATTACAGTTTTACAGCAAATTTGAAAAAAGAAACCAATAACTACAGTCCTATAATTAGTTCATTACGCACTGAAAGTAACCCACAGATTTTTGTCATGTTGTGACATACAGGTCAGATACCCATCCTTTCTCTTCCTTAGTACTGATACCAGCTTGCTCTCCCTGCTTCTGTGGTAACATTCTCCTAATCATGCCTTGAGAGAGGTCAAAAGAGGAAAGGACTGTCTCTTTGAATTCAGCAATCTGAAACACTTGTATCCTTCAAAAACCTTTTATAACATGTAGTTCTTATTTTTGTTTCTTCTTTAATTGCAAGGTAGTTTTCAGGGTTTATTTTCAGTGCTGTTAGGAAATTAGTGTGATTTAAATTAGAAAAACAGCTGTAAAACCAGCATTTATTATGTATTTGACCTACTTTTTACACTCTGATAAAATCTGGGCAAAGAACAAGCAGCAAGATATGTAGAAAGGGTGCTAAGAAATGCAAGGAGTGGTTTACACAAATAAAAACAAGAAATTAGTTTCAGTATTTTCCTGAATATTTCTGGTTTATTGCCTTGTATGATAAAGTGTTGTGTTCCACAGCTTCATTTGCTATTCTGCACAGTATCTTATTGATGGGCAAGCATAAGAGGGAGGAGAAAGTTATATGTTCTCTAAGGAGTTAGTTCCTTAACTAAACTTCTGTATGCAAGGGATTTGAGAGAAAGATTATATTTTTAATTGGAGAACATCTCTCTTTTGGAATCTGGGGATTACAGCAAGGAGTGGTAAGGGAGTTTGGTCCTTCCTTTTCTTTAGGCAACCTGGATAAAAATGTGAGGAAAGTTTTCCTATCTCTCTTTTGGAATCTGGGGATTAAAGCAAAGAGTGGTAAGGGAGCTTGGTCCTTCCTTTTCTTTAGGCAGCCTGGCTAAAAATGTGAGGAAAGTTTTCCATTCCTGCACTTTTTATTGCATAGCATATACTGGCCTCCTAAACATTCCTGATAAGGGTACTGCTTAAACAGAAAAACCTGTCCTGACCTATACAAACAAATAATAATTAAGATTTATTTTGGGTTTGGTTTGTTTTTTGTTTTGTCTTTTTCCAGAAGGAGGAGGAGAAGGAGAAGGAGAAGGAAAAGAAATCTTATGAGGCCAGATTGTGATCTATTGTTGGTTTCACAGCTTCAGATTTTCACTGCCAAATGTGTTGTTTTGATCTGTGTTTTGTACACATATGCTGAGATCAGCAGAAAATGAGATGAAACGGAATCCAGACTTACCAG